>NW_026555340.1:2442898-2533809 GCF_029017545.1 Prosopis cineraria | reverse complement strand
AAGAGCAAGTATTGTTAATGCATGCATTAGTTATCACGATTATGGGAACATTGCAAAATATTCAAACTCACAAAGAACATGAGGTTATCTTTATCTTCTTTAATATATGAAAGCCATGAATTGAGAGAGATTCTTAAGTGGTTATTAGACGTAGGTGATGGAACATGAGGACTACCTATGATGGAATAGTAGAGATAGAAATCCCTCGTCATTATTGATATCTAACTATAAGGACCTAATGAAAGTAATTGTATCATCCACTTATCTAGAACTACTTCACAATTTAGAAAACACTCAACATTTAATGATAGAGCTATCTTAGCTCCTACTATTGAAAGTGTAGATTAGGTAAATGATTACATGTGTTCTTTACTACTTCTTGGTGAATCAGTTGAGTATTTGAGTTCTGATTCAGTGTGCAAGTCCACTCAAGATAGTGATTCATTTGATGATCTATATACTACTAATTCTTTAACACAATTACATGCTCCAGGTTGCCTCCACATAAGGTTATGTTGAAGTAGGAGTACCTATAATGTTATTGAGAAATATAGACCAAGTATTTGGGACTATGGTATAAGATTATGTATAACTTAGCTTGGAAGAAGTGTTATTAAAGGCATAACATTGAATGGATCAAAGCAGAATGAAGTATTTAATTCATCGGATGGACATAAATCCTTCTGAGAGTAGATGGCCATTTCATCTACAATGAAGGCAATTCTCAATTACTCTTTCCTTTGCAATGACTATCAATAAAAGTCAAGGTCAATCACTACGTCATGTTGGATTGTATTTAACAAAGCCTATCTTCACACATGGTCAATTATATGTTGCATTGTCAAGAGTTAAAGTATGGAAGGGTTCAAGATCCTTTTGCATGATGGAAAGGTGTTGAAAAAATCACAACCATAAATTTTGTCTATAGAGAGATATTTAAGAACTTGCAATGATCTTTTCACATGTAATGCACTTTAGATTTTGTATTAGTTAATTAATTATCATCCAACAATGAAATTTTGGAAGTGTATTTTTCATATAAACTTTATTGAAATCTAAGGTGAGGAAGTGTGGTTAACATTATGTGTAAAGACACAAGTATTTCATTTATTAATCATAAACATATTAATTTAATTCTCCTCGTGCATCGCACTGGGTAGTAAAGGCTAGATGTTACAAAAAAAACAATGGCTTTATCATGGATGCAGAATTTGTATGTGGTCCTTAAGTTTCTTTCATCTCATAACTTGTATTCCTTTATTCTTTTCTTTCAACTCATGTCTATTACAATAGAAGCCTCAACATATCAAAACATATCAAAAGGAGAATGTATAGTGAGTTTAAATTTTTAAAAAAGAGACATAATCTTTCTTATGCCTAATGTGATTTTAAGATTGATAGATAATCACACAACACTATTGATTGATTTTGCCATATGGAATTCCTGTGGGCAACCTGGAAAGGAAAATTTGAGAAAACTTACAAAGAATTCATTGTAATGTATATGGGTATTACTAAATTATCACACTAAACTCGCATAAACACAATTAGAGGTGCCTCAAACCTCTTGTGTACTCAAAATTGTAATTATCCAAAAGTACTGAAAACAATTACTTTTAATATTTAGGATCCCAAAAATTTCAAAAACTTATTGAAAATCTATCAAAAGTAAGCATTTTATGCTCAGCAAAACCAGCAAGCTGCATAAATCCATACAGTGTGAAAACCAAAGCAAAACAACACATTTCAGAAAAGTGGCCATATGCCATGGCATGTGGCACATACATCACAGCATGTGGTATAGAGCCAGAATTGCTTATTCTGTGTCATGTGCCACGGCATGTACACCATGCATTATGCCGCAGCACACATATTAGATTTTACTGTCAGTGATAGCTCACTAATATAAACTTACAATATGTGTCATTTCTTTAATAGAGTGTGATTGGAGTGATTCAAGTGCCCATACAAAGTTATTTGACAAGCGAACTAATGATGCAATTTTGTTTTCCATTAGATATTTCATTGAATATGATTACTCGGATGCAAAATGACAACATTTTGTCATTTTCACCTAACCCTGAGATGTCCTAAATCCAACCCACATGTTTTAGCCACTTTTCACGGGCTTGATCATGTCCAATGGGATATATTTCATCTAACTAAGCATTCATATCAATAAAATCACATATATTCACAAGCTTGCCACTAAATTGCCTTTTTCTCAAAACAGGAGAATTTCTTTCATAGTTTACATAATCACACATATATAAGCTATTCACACACATGTCCACACATACTATATATTTGCCCTACTATCTTAGCCATCTATAGCATATTCACCACATTTATACATACCAGGGCTAAGATACATATATCAACCACACAAATATATTAAACATGTTAATACAATCGATAGCAACTTAGAACATAAAATATTTACAACATAGCAAATTCATTGCATGAACTCTAATAGCATGGTGGTAATCACTACTACGACTAGCTTAAATTTTTCCTCTTGCCCTATTCACTATGAAAACTTGTAAAAATGTAATCATGGGGTGAGATAATTATCTTAGTAATATAATGATTTCACATGTATCAATTAATAAGAGCAACTATAAACAAGTAAAATACATAAAGATATAAAAATATAACATAACTTTTCCATCAAATCATTTTCACACTTGCATAATCATTTACCAGCCGATCTTCCTTCCCATCACCCTAACTGAAACAAAGCTTTACTAGATTAAAAACACATGTATTGATCTAGGCACTCCTTTAATAGTAGAATCACCTAGCCACAAGTGTTCTGTCCAACTTTCAAACTATGGTTCCCCCTATCATGCACAAGATCAAGGTGTCGTTACTCCAACATCACATCAAGCAGATGTTCAGAAGTGTAAATATCTAACACCATACTCGTATAGGTACTCAAGAGAAGAATCTCTAAGATCGTACCTCGTCAAGCACTTAAGAGAATATATGCCATGTAGTCTTTCACTACTTGTCCTTATAGCTGAACTCTTACCCTTAACATAATAACAGTTCTCATTCTCATATACAATCATACGTTTGTAATTCAAGCCATGTATAGAAACATATATTTTTTATAAATCAATTCTTTAAAATCATTTTCATAGTAACATACTTTATAATTCAATAATTTCCATGCATGATGCCCATTTTACAAACATGCAATAATTTTCAAAACACATAGACTATATTACATAATTACTATAAACAGTGATGGACCCCATGGCACAGGTGACATAACATTAATGGCAACGAAGCCTGAGGATGGTAATCATGAGCATGGTGACATAGAAGGAGCCCAATACTTCCAATCCAACGTACCTAAAGACCCATTGCAACATATTGGAGGTCCAATGACAAGAGCCCGAACCAAAGCTATGAAGCAAGCCTTGTTCAGTCTTGTGCAAGAAGTTCAAGAGCTTGGAGAGCATTGGGGCACTCCCCTCAAGTCCAAAGGAGAGCATCTATATGTGTATAATGTATTTAAGATCCAAACTCATGAAGAGTCAAGCCCAAGAGATGCAGACCTTAGCCCAATGCAAGGAAGACTACAAGTTGAGCCTCTTGCATGCAAGGAGACATGAAACCCTAGTAAAGAAGTCAAGGGTGGCGTGATTTCAAATCCTTTATGATCCCTTGATTGTCTCCTAAATTATTTCCTATTTTAATGGTCCTTTGATTTGATTTTCTATTTTGAGTCTAGTCAAAGGTTAGAATTAATTATAATATTAATTTCTAAATTTTGTAATCCCATAATTTTAGGATCACATCTCCTAAATTATGTGGCTAAATATTTTATCATTATTTCTCCTTTTAGTATTAGGAAATTAGGGTTTTAATTTTAGGAAATATTTTTTCTATAGCCTATATAAATTAGGCATGCTCCCTATTGTAAACAACACAGAAGTTGAATGAAATTATTCATTTTAGAGTTTATAACTCTTGTGAGCCTTAGTGCTTTGTGGTGGTATCCCGTGTGAGAAACCGACGTGATCAAGAGCGTGATCAACTCTTGTGGTGTCTTCGAAGGTTGAGGTTCCTAGAGGCAGGTGCTCTAGAGGATCTTCTCCTTGATCATTATCCTATTGTTTACTTCATACCTTTCTTTATTTCCGTCATAAATTTCGTCCCTTTCTTTTTTGTTCTTGTGTTTTTGTTGTTTCAGGGTTCTGTCCCTAAACTAGCACGATTCTGCTTCCGCGTCCCTATCAGATTGGCATCAGAGCTTTGGTTGCTAGTTTTGGTTTAAATTCTTGTCCTTCCTTCTTCTTTTTCATCTTGAGTTATTTCTTTTTGTGATCATCTCTTATCTACCCCATCTACTTCTATCTTTTGGTTTTTCTCTTCTTCATCTTTGTGACTTTTTATCTTATGTGAGTTTTCATTTTATTAGCCTTCTAAAAAAAAAGAAAAAAAATACCTAGAAATTCGTGCAAAAAAAAGGCAAAAAAAAAGTGTTAGTGTGTTGAGAAAAAAAAGAGAAAAAAAAAATCCGAAAATTCAAAAAAAAATTTACAAAAAAATATATTGCTGTGAGTTATGACTGTAGAAAAAGGCTATTCTTGAACTCCAAGTCACCAAGAGGTTACTTAAAGAGAAAAGTCAACTTGGGTGATAAGAAAGTCTTTTACGTTGATCACTTTCTTATTTTTTATTTTTGGTAGCACTTTTCAAATTCTCTACTCTCTTATTTGCTATTTGTGCTACTCTCTTATTTTATTTAGTTTTTTTTTTATTTTTGTCTTTGAGTATTTGACTCTTTGACTTTTATTTCTTTCTTTCTTATTTTTTGTTGTCACGTGTGGTTTTTCCTTTAACAAGCTTAATTTTATTTGAAAATTTTGCTTTCCTATTTGTTTCAAAATTGCAAAAAAAAAAAAATCCTCTTTTCACCTTGTGCTTGTTTTCTAGTTTCCTTAATTTAGAAGATATTCACTTGATTGTTCCTTAGTTTCTTGATTTGTGGGTTTCACCATTGGATTCTATCCACAAGCTTAGTGAGTGGTAAAAGGCAAGTGTGTTTTTCATATTAAAAAAAAAAAGAAAGCCATTACTTTTTTTTTTGTGAATCACGAGTGACTTTATCTTGAGAGTAAACACGTGAGTTTGTGTGTGTGAGGACCTATTTTTATCTTATATGGTTTCTAGTGCTTCTGTGAACATGAGTAACAAGGATGAATCCCCTAGTATTGATATGAACTCTGTTTTAGAACTTATCAAAACACAGTTGCAGCAGTTTCGCTTGGAACTTGATCATAGGTTCCATAAAGAGGATAAAGATGAGCCGGAGACTTCCTCTTCTAAAGGAAAGAAGCATAAGATCCCCAGCGATGATGAGGAGTATGAAGAACCCCCTTCTCCTAAGGGAAAGAAATCCTCAAAGCGTGGTGTTGACTTACCGGACCAAAAAGTAAAGTATCCTTCATTCAAGGGTAGTAACAATCCAGAAAAATACCTTGATTGGGAAATGAAGATGGACCAAATCTTCATGACTCTTGATTTGTCTGAGTCAAGGAAGGTAAAAACTGCTTCTTTGAATTTCACTGACTATGCTGTTTATTGGTGGCAAGATTTACAGTACAAAAGAAGCCAACTTGGGAAAAAGCCTATTAAAACGTGGGAGAAGCTTAAAAGGTACTTGAGAAAGGCTTATGTCCCCAGCTACTACTATACAGAGCTGAATAGAAAATTGAGAATGTTTTCTCAAGGATCTATGACAGTGGAGGAGTATGTGCACGAGTTGAATATCTTGAAGTTTCGTGCAAACATTCAAGAAAATGAACGTGAAGCAATGTCAAGAATTATGGATGGCTTGAGGCCAGAGTTGAGAGATAAGCTTGACTTGTACACTTTTGTGGACAAGGAAGAGCTCATACACAAGGCTATAAAGTTGGAGCAGAGAAATAAGAACAAACGTTCCAAGTCCTCTTGGAAAGACTCCAAGACAACTCCAAATGGAAGGATTCCAAAGCCAAAGATACATCCCAGGCCAAGGAAGAAATAAAGACCAAGTATGAGGGTAAAACTTCTAACCCTAAACCTTCTTCTTATTCATCTAACACTTCTCCTATTAAGTGTTTCAAATGTCATGGTGTGGGCCACATGGCGAGAGATTGTAGCAATAAAAGGGTTATGATCTTGAGAGATGATGGTGGCTATGATAGTGTGCATGAAAGTGATAAAGATGATGCTGATAATGTTGATGATGATTCTACCTCCCATGAATCAAATGATGAGCTTGAATGCAATGGTGTAGTTGACTCTATCTTGGTGGCAAGAAGAGCTCTCAATATTCAACCAAAGGAGGATGATGAACATGAGCAACGCGAGCATATTTTTCACACTAGATGCTTCATCAAAGAGAAAGTGTGTAGCATGGTAATTGATGGTGGTAGTTGCACTAACGTCGCTAGCACTTTACTTGTAGATAAATTATCTTTACCTTTAATTCCACACCCTAAGCCCTACAAATTGCAATGGTTGAATGATTCTGCTGAAATTAGGGTTTCTAAGCAAGTGTTGATTACTTTCTCTGTTGGAGTTTATACTTGTGATGTATTATGTGATGTAGCCCCTATGCTTGCTGGACACTTGTTATTAGGTAGGCCTTGGCAGTTTGATAGTAAGGCTACTCATGATGGTTTTAGAAATTGTTACAAGGTGCCTTTTAAAGGCAAGACTGTTGTATTAAATCCTCTTAGGCCCATCCAAGCCTATGAAGATCAACTAAAGATTACTCAAGATTACAAGCAAAGGAGAGATCTCCTTGATTGTGGCATGAGTGAGAGAGAAAAGAAAGAGAGTATTACTTTACTTGAAAATCAATCAAAAGAGAGGAAAAAGAGTGGTGAGAAGGTGAGAAAAGAAAAAAATAGAATGGTGGGAGTGAAGGAAAATAGTGAAAAAAAAATATTATTGTGTGGGAAAAGTAAGATTCAAGAGGCTTTGATGAGTGAGCAAGCTCTTATTGTAATTCCCAAGAATATTTATTTTTCTACTAATACTTTTGACCCCACTTTGCCTTCTAGTGTTGTCTCTTTGTTGCAGGATTATAGAGATCTATTCCCTGATGAAATTCCTGATGGACTTCCTCCCTTAAGAGGAATTGAGCATAGGATAGATTTCTTGCCTGGAGCTGCTATTCCAAACAAGCCTGCTTATAGGGCTAACCCTGAAGAGACTAAGGAGATCCAGCGCCAAGTAGAGGAATTGATGATGAAAGGCTTTGTGCGTGAGAGCCTTAGCCCTTGTGCTGTCCCTGTCATCTTGGTGCCAAAAAAAGACGGATCTTGGAGGATGTGTGTTGATTGTAGAGCAATCAACAAAATCACTGTAAAGTATCGTTACCCTATCCCTAGACTTGATGATATGCTTGATGAATTACATGGTGCTTCTATCTTTTCTAAAATTGATCTTAGAAGTGGTTATCATCAAATTCGTATGAAAGAGGGTGATGAATGGAAAACTGCCTTTAAAACTAAATTTGGATTATACGAATGGTTAGTTATGCCTTTTGGTTTGACTAATGCTCCTAGCACTTTTATGGCATTAATGAATCATGTTTTTAGAAAGTTTATAGGCAAGTTTGTTGTGGTTTACTTTGATGATATTTTGATTTATAGTAAATCTTTGACTGATCATATGAATCATCTTAAAAATGTGTTTGACATCTTGAGGGAATATAAATTATATGCTAATTTTCAAAAGTGTTTCTTTTGTATGGACTCTGTTATCTTTTTGGGATTTGTTGTTGGATCACAGGGAATTCGTGTAGATGAGGAGAAAGTTAAGGCTATTCGTGAATGGCCAACCCCTAAGAATGCAAGTGAAGTGAGAAGCTTCCATGGCTTAGCAAGCTTCTATAGGAGATTTGTTAGGGATTTCTCTAGCATTGCTGCCCCTCTTAATGAACTTGTTAAGAAGAATGCGACCTTTAAATGGGATAAAACACAAGAAAGGGCCTTCCAAACCCTAAAGGATAAATTGACTAATGCCCCTTTACTTGTTTTGCCTAATTTCTCTAAAGCATTTGAAATTCAATGTGATGCTTCTGGTATTGGTATAGGTGCTGTTTTAATGCAGGATTCTAAGCCCATAGCTTACTTCAGTGAAAAGCTTCACGGCGCAGCTTTGAATTATTCCACCTATGACAAAGAGCTTTATGCTCTAAAGAGGGCCTTAGAAACATGGCAACATTATTTATGGCCCAAGGAATTCATCATTCATTCTGATCATGAAAGTTTAAAATTTCTCAAGTCTCAAGGTAAGTTAAACAAGAGACATGCTCGCTGGATGGAATTTATTGAAACCTTTCCTTATGTGATTAAGCATAAGCAAGGTAAAGAAAATATCGTTGCTGATGCCTTATCTCGAAGGTATACATTACTTTCCTATTGTGCATGCTCAATTGCTTGGTTTTGAGATTCTAAAAGATCTTTATAAAACTGATCCTGATTTTGAAAATATTTGGAAATCTTGTGAAAATCATGGATCTGGTGATTTCTTTAAATTTGATGGATTTCTTTTTAAGAAAAATAAATTATGCATTCCTATTTGTTCTATGCGTGAGTTGCTTACTAAGGAAGCACATAGTGGTGGTTTGATGGGACACTTTGGTGTAGATAAAACTTTGGCTATTTTGTCTGATCATTTCTTTTGGCCTCACATGCGGAAAGATGTCATATCTGTTTGTGATAAATGCATTAAATGTAGACAGGCAAAATCTAAGATCCAACCTCATGGACTTTACTCTCCTTTACCCGTCCCCTCTCACCCTTGGGAACATATCTCTATGGATTTTGTAATTGGATTGCCTAAATCTTCTGCAGGCAAAGATTCCATATTTGTTGTTGTTGATAGGTTCTCTAAGATGGCACACTTTATTGCTTGTGCTAAGACTAATGATGCTGTTAACATTGCTGACTTATTCTTTAAAGAGATTGTTCGTTTGCATGGTTTACCTAAGACTATTGTGAGTGACAGAGATGTGAAGTTTCTTAGTCATTTCTGGCGTACCCTATGGCATAAATTAGGGACTAAGTTACTTTTTTCCACTACTGCCCATCCACAAACTGATGGTCAAACTGAGGTAGTTAACAGAACTATGACTACATTATTAAGAGCAATAATTCAGAAGAATTTGAAGAATTGGGTGAATTGTTTACCTCATATTGAATTTGCTTACAACAGGGCTGTTCATTCTTCTACTTCTTATTCTCCATTTGAAATTGTTTATGGTTTCAATCCATTATCTCCTATTGATATTTTACCTTTGCCTTTCTCTGAGCATGCTAACACTGATGGCAAGGAAAAAGCTAAGTTTGTGCAGGACTTACATGCTAAGGTTAAAGCAAATATAGAGCGAAAGAATGAGCAATATGCCAAGCAAGCTAATAAAGGCAGGAGACGTGTGATCTTTGAGCCTGGAGATTGGGTTTGGTTACATTTAAGGAAAGAGAGATTTCCTAATCAAAGGAAGTCCAAACTTCAAGCTCGAGGAGATGGACCTTTTCAAGTTTTGGAAAGAATTAATGATAATGCTTACAAGATTGATTTGCCTAGCTCTTATGGCAATGTTAGTGCCACATTTAATGTTTCTGATTTATCTTTATATGATTCTGCAGATTCGAGGACGAATCCTTTCCAACTGGGAGGGAATGATGGACCCCATGGCACAGGTGACATAACATTAATGGCAACGAAGCCTGAGGATGGTAATCATGAGCATGGTGACATAGAAGGAGCCCAATACTTCCAATCCAACGTACCTAAAGACCCATTGCAACATATTGGAGGTCCAATGACAAGAGCCCGAACCAAAGCTATGAAGCAAGCCTTGTTCAGTCTTGTGCAAGAAGTTCAAGAGCTTGGAGAGCATTGGGGCACTCCCCTCAAGTCCAAAGGAGAGCATCTATATGTGTATAATGTATTTAAGATCCAAACTCATGAAGAGTCAAGCCCAAGAGATGCAGACCTTAGCCCAATGCAAGGAAGACTACAAGTTGAGCCTCTTGCATGCAAGGAGACATGAAACCCTAGTAAAGAAGTCAAGGGTGGCGTGATTTCAAATCCTTTATGATCCCTTGATTGTCTCCTAAATTATTTCCTATTTTAATGGTCCTTTGATTTGATTTTCTATTTTGAGTCTAGTCAAAGGTTAGAATTAATTATAATATTAATTTCTAAATTTTGTAATCCCATAATTTTAGGATCACATCTCCTAAATTATGTGGCTAAATATTTTATCATTATTTCTCCTTTTAGTATTAGGAAATTAGGGTTTTAATTTTAGGAAATTTTTTCTATAAGCCTATATAAATTAGGCATGCTCCCTATTGTAAACAGACAGAAGTTGAATGAAATTATTCATTTTAGAGTTTATAACTCTTGTGAGCCTTAGTGCTTTGTGGTGGTATCCCGTGTGAGAAACCGACGTGATCAAGAGCGTGATCAACTCTTGTGGTATCTTCGAAGGTTGAGGTTCCTAGAGGCAGGTGCTCTAGAGGATCTTCTCCTTGATCATTATCCTATTGTTTACTTCATACCTTTCTTTATTTCCGTCATAAATTTTGTCCCTTTCTTTTTTGTTCTTGTGTTTTTGTTGTTTCAGGGTTCTGTCCCTAAACTAGCACGATTCTGCTTCCGCGTCCCTATCAAACAGTTAAGCAAATTAATCAAACAATGTAAATTATTCAGTTACCTTAGCCCTTCTATCTCTAGAAAGGGTTACCCGCAGTTTTCTCACAAGCAGTCAACTTTCACAATCCGAGTCCCCACATGCCACTATGTCAATCTACATAAAATTAGCATTATTAGTCAATTATCCCTATTTTTAAAGCTGTTCAAAGGTCAAATAACTTTATTAGTATCTTAAAAAACACCATTAATTTATCAATCACACTTGACCAATTTATCCTTCTTAAACACCCAAAGTTCCAAGTAAAAAACTTAAAAATTTACTAAGGTCATGGTAGACAATGTGGGATGTACCTAAAGGTACTAAACCCAGTGGTAAACTACTTATGATTTCTAAGGTCTCAATTGATTTAGCATGGAAGAGTTTGCAAGATTCAACCTTTTGAGCTATGATGGTAGTATAAAGGCTAGAAAGCTGAGCGATAGATTGATCTGCTAAAAACCATCTTTAAGGTGGTGACCTGCTTGCCTAAGAAGAAGGTAACCTTGGCCATAGTAATGCTTGTAGATGTGACGAAGCAATTGTGAAAGAGTACAGAGTCATCTGATGGATCCTAGCTAAGAGAGCATGAATTCAAGAAGTCTTTCAACTATTATTTCCCTACAATTTTCAGAGCAAAGAAAGAAGCTAAGTTCTATAAGTTGAAGAAAGGAAACAAAGATGAAGATGCTTTCATTGTGCAGTTTATTAAGCTCTCAAAGTATTCTACTTACTTGTCCTAATTTGCAGATGATCAGTGGAAAGTTGAGCTACTTTTGGAAAAGGCTAAACCTAACTATTGCTGATACTTGGCACATCTAGGGAACATCTCCTTTAACAAGATGCGTGATAAACTAAGAAATATGGCTAGAAGAATCAGGAAGATTGAGGCAGCAAAGAGAAGGAACAATCAAGAAAGGTCTCTCTTTACTTAAATATCACGGGAGGTATGAGTAAGAGGTTCAAGTTTAGCTTTAAGAGCTCGATCAATTTTGGGGACAAGAAGAGTAATTTCTAAAAAGGTAATCAAAGCAAGGGCTTTTAGAAGAATAGTGCTTCTAAGGGAGGTGGTGGGAGCCAATAGATGTCTATATATGACTTCACTTCTCC
The DNA here is from genome assembly GCF_029017545.1 of Prosopis cineraria. NCBI lineage: Eukaryota > Viridiplantae > Streptophyta > Magnoliopsida > Fabales > Fabaceae > Prosopis > Prosopis cineraria. The sequence goes on along the minus strand of NW_026555340.1, from coordinate 2,521,985 downwards.
TATGCCTATCAGTTCTGCAACAAGATGTCTAACTTTTCCAAAATGTAGGAAGAATCATTCAAGAAACTGTTAGGTATATTTTAGATGCCAGAAGTTGGGCCATCTAGCTAAGGACTATCTAGAGAATGTTGATCAAAGGTCTGCCATTCCAGGCTGGGTATTTGCTATGACCAAAGAGGAGGCAAAGGCGTCTCTAAAGCTCATTTGAACTATCATTTCTCTCTAGATGCCTTATTTGATTCTAGTATCACTAATTCCTTTGTATCTAATGGTTGTATTGAAACATTAAAACTGCATGTGCATGACTTACCTATTGTTATGGATATGTCTATGCTAGCTATTGCTTCTATTAGAACTAGCGGTGCTTGCTTGAAAATTGAGTTGGAATTTGATAGTCAGGTGATTACCATTGATTTGATTTGTTTACCTATGTTAGGTATTGATGTTATTGTGGGTATAGGTTGGTTGTCAGCTAATGGTGCCACCTTAAATTGTAACAAAAAGATTTTATGTTTGCCTATGTGTACTGCACCTACACATGTATCTACATCTGCATCTGTGTTTATAGTTGTTGATGATGAACCTAGATTTTTATCTATAGTACAAGTAGAGAAATGTGTGAGTCAGGGATGCCAAGCCTATATGGTATTCTTCTTTGTGAAGGTAGAGATAGATGGTAGTGTTGAGGATATGTACTAAATGAATTTCCTAATGTTTTTCCTAATGAGGTGAAAGGATTACCACCAGAGAAGGAAGTTGAGTTTTTGATTGACTTGGTATTGGGAATTGAGCCAATCTTTTCTTCAATTCTCGAAATGCCTCTTTGTACTTCACATCCCAAACAAATGATTGATCTTTCTTGGTAAGCTTAGTCAACATAGATGCGATTGTATGGTTTATTATAAAAGGTAAGATGTGTGAACTATGGTATTACAAATGTTTTGAATTAAGTAAATGCGACATGGTATTGGAATTATTTATGGTTATAATATTGATTAATGTATGATTTAGTAAGTAAATACTAATAAGGGGCCTTGACATTTAAGATAGCCTCTAATAAGGTAAAACTTATATGCAAGTTAATAATCTTCTTTGTCAAATTGTAATGATATCAAGAAAAGAATGTTTATATCTATATTGATTCTTTGAAAAAAATTTATATGTGAGATCGAGAATCATGTGATGATATATGGTGATGTGATGATATGATGAACTTATGGCTTGATGCCATGAAATGAAAATTATATAAGGATGGTTGTTTTATTATGGCATATTGAATGCTAATGGTTGTTCAAGCATATTGATACAATATATGGCATGCTATTTGAATTAGCATGATGCATTGCATAATCATATTGCCATGAGTTCATCCTAGGGAGAGGAGTAGGTAACTCCATATGTTATGATTGCCTATTAGTAACTAAAGGCTAACCTTTATCCTACTATTTGCTAAGGGATTGTCCCACTATTTATCAAGGGATTTGAACCTGGCTTGTCTCCATTTGTTCCTCAAGGAGATTAGCTCAGGATTAATGACACCTTAAGGATTCAAAAAATAGGAGAAATAATGATTCAAGAGCAAGTATAGTGAGTACAGTGTAGTGGTCTTCCTTTTATGTCTAATAATGTTCCAATTAGACTGCACACATATTTTTTTCACATACATCACTTCAAGATTATGTCTCACCTCTCAAAGGTACTTCAGTAAGGGAGATCAAAGAAGATAGACCTTTTCTTACATAATTCTTTTAAGGTTCCATAACATCTTGAATTTCAATCCAAAAAACTAGTTGCTAATTAAGGATAAAGTAGTAATTAGTAGATTGAATATAATTTTGGATAATGGGTTAATGTGTGGTATTAGTTGGTTGGTGTGATTATAAGATCGTATGGTAAAATTGTGATTCGAGACAATGCGTGACACTAGTAAGATCTGCCTCATTATATGCCAAGTACCATGGCATGTGCTATATGTGCCATGGTGCATGGCATAGAACTTAGATCAAGCTAACTTTAATCAACTAGTGATTCAGGTGATAAAAGGGAGGAAAAACACAAAAGAAGGGTAAGAAGAGCTTAGCTATGATAGGGCTTTAATTTTTTAAAGTTTGGGAGTTTTCTCCAATGAGTGACTTAGTGGATAAGTTTTACACCTCCTTATACTATGTTTCTACCTTAATTTCTCTAAGCTTGGTGGATAGAGAAAAAGAATCAGGGAGTTTTAAGGGGTTAAAGTATGGGGAAAAGGATTTAAAATGGCTCTTAAGTGTGAAACTAAGGTTTTATGACTAGTTCTTGGGTGTGAAATTAAGGTTTTATGTAACATCCAAAAACTTCAAATCTAGAAAAAATTGACTAATTAAGGGATAAATTAGTTAAAAAGATGATTGATTAATTTAAATATGTTTTTGGGTTGCTAATTGGCCTTTTGAGTCATATTTGGCTCTAAATTGAGTTAGGATGGAAGTTGGATCAAGTTGGGAGGCATCAGGGAGAGAAAAATTAACATTTTGCTCAATGCATCATGAGTCGCGGCTTGTGTGGCATGCATTGCGATGCAAGGCATAGCAGATAACTTGAAATTTCAAAAATCATCAAAAAAGTCAGTTTTTGTGGTGGGAAATCTAGAACACGAAGGGGACAGCTTTAGGCACTAGTAGGGTATAATTTTGGGAGGATTTTGAAGATAAATTAGGCCTTCAAACTCTTAAGTAAGTTTCCTACCGTTCTCCTCGGCCTTTTCATCTCATTTTCCATGGGATTTAGAAGCGAGAGAATTTACTCTGAATAGATTAAGCTACGAGTCTATGTTTTAAAGGTTTTTATTGACTCTAAAGGATTGATTTAAGTTTCTTAACCTTGGATAAGTGGTAATATGAAGTTAAATTGTTGTTTGGTGAAATTTGGATTAAACCCTAGCTTGATTATAGGGTTTTGAGGTGTGACAAGTTGAGATGTCAAGTGTTATGTTGTGATAGAGTTAGAGGGAGGTTTAAAAGGATTGTGTGAGAAAATTGTAATCTTTACAAGCCTATTTGTTAAGAATATGAGTGAGAAGTAAGAGAATTAGGATGTTATGGATAGCTAATAGTACTTGTGTTAATTGAAAATTGATATATAGTACTTGTTGATGTAGATTATGGTGTGGAAAAACTTGCCTTTATACAAGAAGAGATTTAGCATCATGGGTAACCCTTTTTAGTAACAAAAAGATTGAGGTAACTAGATAATTTGCATTATTTATTACCTTATATAAGTTATTCTCAAGTTGTTCTTGCATGATTTGTTATGTATATATATGTATGAATTTTGTAAAAGTTAACTATTTTAGAAAGTGAGGGGAGTATTGATTTGTAAAATGTCATGTTTTTGAAGTAAGTAGTAATATTCATTATATTAGTTTAAAAAGTGGTTGTTAGCATGGTCAAATAGAGATATGCAGTGAAATGTGGCATATTAGAGGGTGAGAGGTCACCTTAGTGGAGTTAGTGATAATTATGTCCGTATGGCACTACTGGCATCTCAGGACACCAGATACAGCACATATTTCTCCTTAGTGCCTAAAAAAGGGTGCAGTGTTAGAGACTTACTCTCGTTAGCACCTAAAAGGGTGCGAAGTTGGAGACTATGCTCCTTAACATCCGTAAGATGTGGTGTTAGAGTAACAACACCCTAATTACTTGTAATAGAGGGAACCAGTAGTCCAAAAGTAGTTTATAACACCTTGGCCGGGTAATCCTACCATGGATGGTGAGCTTGGGGACCATACATGTGGTTTAGTTTTGCGAAATAGCCTACTAGTTCGGCTGGGAGTATTGGAGGACCGAATGGTTAGTGATCATGCATGTAACTTGTAGTGATTTTATATGGTGTATTTATTATGCTTATTTTATGGCTTGTTTATAACTTGGCATGTTAATCAATAATGTAGATTATCTTAGTTATTAAAATTTTTATCTCACCCCGTGGTTATCATTTTACAAGTTCTACCACTGAGATTGAGCAAGGGAAGGAATTGAGCAAGGGCTAACATACTTGCTACATTATCATTATAAAGCCCAATTTTATTTTGAGTTATGTACATAAACTTGTATGGATGATATTATATATTGCCAACTAGCAATGCATATTATTTTAATTGGTTGCACTTTTTTCATACTATGTTATTTTGTATTTTAGCCCAATATTATATATGATGTGAATATATGGCGATTTTTATGGTAATGGGTTAAAATACTAATACAAGTATAATGAATGTTTTATATATGTGGTGACAATGTATATGTAATGTATTATGTGGCAATAGAGGACAAATAGTGTATGTGGTCTTAATTTTGTATTTTGACCATATTGGGCGAAATTCACATTAAGTGGCCAAATTTTGTATTTGATATGTTCTGGTGTATTTGAATGCTCAATTAAGTGTACTTTAATCCATTGGACTTGGTTCAAGCCTTAAACTGAATTAATGGTATAAGTTTTGAATTTTGGATACTTGGATGCTTGAAAATCGCTTTAAAAACTGAATTTTGCATTCGTGTTTAAAATTCTCATAGTGTTGGATCATAACAAAATTTGTACCATTAGTTAGCTTATTGAATAAGCTTTGTGTGGGCACTTGAATCACTTCAATCAGACATCAAATGTGAAAATGGCGCACGTTTGAAGTTCATCCCAAAAAGCTGTCATGACAACATTTTGCTATCATGGGCACATGCACCGGGGCACATTGCGGGCAAGCTGTGACGCACAGTACAATGGCTAAAATTTCCTTTATGTGCCACATGCCGTGGCACATGGACCATAGGCTGCGGATCATAAACTAAAATACTCAAAAATGACACTTTTGGCCCTGTTTTGAAGTGTTTTGCTTCTCAAAACTTTTACATGCTTCTAATACCTTTATAAATCATTAAATTTGAGCTCAAACTATAAATTTAAAAGGTTTTTATGGGATCCAAAATATTCTAAAATTATTTCTAAAGGATTATTAGTTTTAACCTTTATATATATAATGAGAGCTTATGAACAATTGTTACTCCTAATTATGATTGTTTGTTGTGATTGTATGGTGAATTTTGATAATATCAAGGTGAACATTACATTTTACGACTAGTTTATAGTTTAATAGTTGAACTTTAAAGATATAAGCTTAATTAAGCCTAAATATTAAGGATGAAGATTGTTAATTGAGTGAGTTAAAGAGATGTCTTAGTTATTTGAATAGCCTAAGGGCAAATGACTATAAAGAATGGATTATGTGAATTAAAATGTGTTAGTTGATTTTTTTCATGTGCTAAGGGATTTAGCTTCACCAAATTAATACCCTGTGTTAAGTGATAAAAACTAATTAAGGGATGTTCATTGTGTAGATTGAGCATCCAAGGGATTGCCTAGGAGAATCAGTATTTTAGGAGTGTAAAAGTACAAAATGGTAACCTTTAGTAATAAGGGTAAAAGGTAACTAGAGTAACCTTTTTATCTATTAGTTTGTAAAATGATTTACAAGTATTTTATATTAACTGTATGCATTATTTTTTTATGAAATGATAAACTAGCAATATTGCAAAAAAAAATATGCATGCGAGTGTGTGAGTGATGCTTGTAATGTATGCGAAGAGGCATGTGCATTTGCATCCTCGAGTGTACCCTAGACTAGAAAAGGGGGTCACAACCCTACTCTATGTAAGGGTAAAAAGTCCTAAAAGGTCTTAAGGGTTGATGATGATTTCCTAAGGAGGACCCAGGAATATATGCATCCATGAGTGCACCTTAGTAAGAGGTCATGGCCTTACTTTGCATAAGGTTAGGAAGTCCTGATAGTTCAAGCATTAAGCTTGTTCTGTGAGTGGGCACTCAAGAGACCACCCATATTTGTGATATCTGATTTGAGGTAGTGGTTTGGTAGGGCTGGAAGTCCTAATTTGAGCTTTGAGCTTACTCTGCTAGTGGGAACCAGGAGTATATGAACATAGTAGATGAATAAGCATGTCATTATGTGTATATCTATTTATATTGCTTTCGATTGAAATCGATGCTACTTTATCTCTTGTATTTAATCTTGCTTACTAATTGATAATTGGGGTTTATCCAAGTTATTGGGACATATATCTTATTATGTTACCTTTGTTTACAAATGAAGAAAGTACAAGAAGGTTGGGAAAGGAAGTGAGGAAAGAATAGCTTCACTTAGTAATGCTATAACTACATTTATCTGTAATGAATGTAAATTTGTATTTGAGAATTTTGATTACCAACTAGGATATATATGTGTATGAATATGTGTGTGTGTGCGCGCGCGTGCACGTGCATGGTTATGTTGTTTGAAAGCTTGCTTGTATGCCTTGTATTCCATCTCGCTGAGTGTATCACAATGGTGAATATGTAGGTAGGCCTAGATGCTATTCACGAAAATATATAATATTGTTCCACTAGTAATGAATATAAATTGCTATGTGATGATGTGTATTTATGTGAAACTTGACTAAATGGTGAAGGTTAGCCCTATTTGTGTAGGTCAAGTAGATTGTGATTCTTGACCATATGGTAAGGCACAACCCTATATATAGAGGTCGAACGATTAAAAGTGGAACAAGTGTATCGTGTTTATGTGGTTATGTATATTACCTCATATAAGACTACAAGTGTATAATGTGGCATTGACAAGTTAAGTTGTGATTGTGATGTGTTATTTGTAATATGATGTATCAATCAAGTAAATTGAACACTTAGGGTGCTTAATTTTGAAACAAAAGTAACTTTTTACACCCAAGTATCCAATTTATGATTGGATCGTTAGATCATGTTTAAACTTATCTTGTTAGATAGATTATATTATAAGCTTCATGTGGGCACTTAAATCACTCCAATCAGACATCGAATGTGAAAATAGAGCGTGGCAGAAGTTTGTATTAGAAATCTACCATAATAGCAGAATATGATACATGTGTCGTGGCGTAGGGTGACAATGCCACGGTGCATAACATAAAACTATAACACATTGCTCTATACTACATGCTGTGGCACATGTGGTATATGCCATAGAGCATGGCTTGTTTGTGAGAAAAAATGGTTTGGACTTTCTTATTAAGTGGGTGTGCGTCTATGCTTTTGATAGCTCTTTTTATTGAACATATTTTCTACAAAGTCGATATCCTGTATTTTAAAAATAAATTAAGGGCTATATCTTTGTTATTGTATTGTATTGTAATGTAAGGTGTGGATGTGTAAGTAAAGCTCAAGGTGAAAACTAGGACTTTACAGGTTCTTTCTTATGGCTCTTACTAAATACCATATTGATGTCTTTTACCTGTTGATATATCAAGCCTACAACTAATAGCTTTAGAGCTTTGTCATACTCTTGAGAGACAATGAATGACTTATTCTATCTATGATAAGGGTGTTCTCATCTCAAGAATATTCAATGACCAAGATTGACTGTCTTCTTCCCATGTTTTAATTGTTAATGGGATTATGTTCTCGTCACAGATAGGGCATGTTTTATGCCTCTTAACACTGTATATAGATAGGTTTCCATATGTAGGAAAATAATTTATTTCGTAAAAAGTTATAGCTCATAACTTAAAAGACAAATTCTGATATATTAATCAAACACATGCACGCCTACCTCCCATATCATCTTCAAATTTTCAATCAATGGTGCCAAGTAAACATCTATGTCTTTTTCAGATTGTTTGGAGCTAAAAATTATGAAAGACAACATGTTATATTTGTGTGTCATGCACAAATAAGAAGGAAGATTATAAATCACTAATAGAATGGGCCATAGGCTATGTTGACTACTAAGATTGTAGTAGTGATTTATCCCATCTGTATAAAGTCTAAACCTAAGATTTCTAGGTTTGTTGCTAAATTCAGAAAATAATTGATTAATTCTATTATAGAGAATTGGTTAGATGCTTAAGTATACCATCAATTTTTCTCTCATCAGCATGCCATCTTAAGTTCTTTGGCTTATATGCATTAGCAAATAAACATTAAAACCTTAGTATTATTGGAAGATGCCAAAACACCTTCACCGGAGGCCTCTTAGTAATCAAATCATCACCACCATCTATCTCTTTTACTTTTTAGCATGATGCCCCACAGACTAGACACACATCCAGTGCTTCAAAATCATTTATGTACAATATACAATTATTAGAGCAAGCATGTATTTTTTAGTACCCCAAACCTATTGAACACAATATTTTTTCACTTCATAATAACTACTAGGAAGTACATTATCTCTGAAAGCATCTCCTTCAATAGTCTGAGCAACTCTATGAAACTCTTATTACTCTACCACTATCTCACTTTCAAGTCGAACAATTTCAACACCATTATTAATTTGTATATTTTGTGCACCTAGATACAAAGGCATTTCTAAATCATTGCACAAGCTATTATATTTATGAACTTTCACAAACATCTTCAACACTAATATCACATAATATATCCTCAATCCAATCAATAAAATCCAAATCATCATCTTCATTATGTGGCACACTATGCTTTCTAGATTCACCATGTAGGACCCGTTGCATGTACAATTTGTAGAACCTAAAAAAATTATATGATCTTTAATCTCCACAGGACTTCATGGCAACCCATTCAAACACTGAACTCAAGGATAATAGAACAATCATTTTTTACTAGGAACATTCTTCATTATTCGTCTGTAAAGCATCTATCCAATTACGGTTCATAATTACCTAATTCAAATATCAACAAATAATTTATGATTTGATATTTAAAAAAATTTGGCAATATAGCAACTTATAAATTGAGATTCTCCAGGAACTAAACTCTCTATTTGACCCTACTAAAACACTAATTTCAGCAAATTTTAATCATTCAACTCCAATAAATAATTTATATTGATTTTTAAAAAAATCAATGGCATGGCATACAACTTAATTTCAACAAAGTATATAATAATACCAACAATAGCAAGTTAATTAAATAATTTGAAACTTGTTCCTTTAAGCCAAGTCTTAAATAATAAAAATATGTGTGCCCATTCATAAAAAAAAATGTTTGCCCATAAGGAAGGGGTAGTTAGGAATTAGAATAGTAAAAAGAAATTAATAATAATAAAGGAATCATGATTTCTTTTCAATTAAAGCACACATGATTTTTTTTTAATCAATGCAACCATCATTTTTTTTTCTTGGCAAAGCAATAGAAGAGGAAAAGGATACTAAGACACCAAACAAGTAAATCACCAAGATAGAAAATTTAAACATTAATGTATGCTTTTAGGGAGACCAAAGGGAAGATGTGAAAAAAATTGAAAACATAAAAAAATTAAGGTAAGTTGATTAATTTAGGGATGAGGCAGACTTGGGGGCACGAGGCAAATTTAGGGGCAAAAGGCTAAGCTGGGGGTCAATTAGTGGAGTTGTGAGACAATGACAGAGCTAAGAGGCAAAGCTAAAGAAACAAGCTGAGGGTAAATGTCACCTTTTACTCGCACAGCCATGGGTAAATGGGCTTCATTATAAGGACAATCTCCTTTAGGAATTATCACCATAATGGAGGCAATTAATTATAGCGACAAGTCCAAGAAGGACTAGTTGCTATAATTAATCATTTTTTCATTATAAATATGTCTAAATTTGAATAGCAATTTGTGGCAACAGGTTAGGCATAGACTTGCCACTATAAATGCTTCTCTTTCAAACATATTTAATAACTAAAAAGCATAAATTATGTTATTAAAAATTAAATGATACATAAAAATAATAAGAAAAATTTCTAATTTCTTTTTATAATTAATTTAGAAATTTTTATATCAATTTCAATATAACATATTAATTTTAGATAAATTTAAAAACTTTTATTTATTTATAAATTTACAAAATATATTTTTGATATTTAATTATATAAATAACTAGAATAATCATTTGGATAAATTTAAATTATAAAATATAATTTTTAAAAATTAATTTTGTCTAATGTAATGACAGGTCCAAATTAAACCTATCATTATAAATGTCTTCTAATTTTAGCCATTAAGTATGTTTGAAAACATAAGCCAATTGACCTGCCATTGTAACGGCTTCGATTTTCAAACATCTTAATGGCTAAAAAACATAAACCAATTTAATGATGGATCCTTATAGGGCTTATCATTATAATGGCTTCTGATTTGAGCTATTAATATGTCTGAAAATAGAAATCAATTTAACAATAGGCCCTATAAGGATTTGTCATTTATAATATATTTTTTAAACTCTAAAATTATATTTTATATTTTAAGTTTGTATAAATAATTTATTTAATTATTAATGTACATAATTAAGCATTAAAAAATTATTATAATTTTTTCAATCATTATAATAGGTATTGTGGATAACTTTCATTATAATGCACAATTTTTACCTATATTTACAGATTATTTTATTGCTTATATTATTGCCTCAGTTCTTTGTATATACCTATGGTGAAAATGGTGTCATTAAAATTGTATGTTGTACTAGTGATAACTCAACCCTTTACCAAGGAAATTGATATATCAACCCTTAATAGGAAATACTAATAAATATCAACACAACCAATTTGTGTGTAGCATACTATATGGAATCCTCAATTAACAACAATAAACTTAACCTAATAAAAGGGAAGCAACAGTCTTATAGTTCAACAAACAATCAAATTCTAACATAACATCATATTAAGACATTATATATTTCAACACTATCCCAAAATGCAAGGTATGCAATGATATGAAATTTAGTGGCTACGGCATTCAAAAGACATACTAGGTATCCTCCGAAGCAAGTCCTCTTCCAAGTACACTCCATTGATCCCTTAAAATACATGAGAAGCAACTAGTGAAATATAAAGTCTCATAAGCCATTATGACAATTTAATAAGTATGTGAGGACAGTTTATGACCTAGTCAAGTGAAATAAAACCAACAATACCTTCCGTGTATATACAATCATCTAAAAATAACTCAAATTGAATCTTTACAAAATATCAACACCTTTTCATAAATATGAGATAATCCCAAGTTCAAAGAGTACATGCCATCTTTCTTAAGATAGGTTTTTCACAAAACAACCCATTACACTAACATAAAACAATTTTTTTTGACAAAGGTATATCAACATAGTTCCATAACACAATCCATTTTAACTTTAAAATCCTTCAATACAAAACTCTTTGGAAAACCATAAAGAGAATTTACACAAAACTCATTTGAACATATATGAAATCCTTCCACAAGTTTCCTCAAGGAAAATACCATTTAATTGAATATAGGTTCAAAGAGTACAAACACGTTTCCAAAATACAAGATATAACCATATAGTTTAAATGAATACAATAACCTTATTATCGAAAGTGGGTTTTCTCAATAAAAAAAATCCTATTTGAGCTATACATGTATTTCAACATAGATTTCCTTGGAATCATATACAAATATCTCAAAACAAGTTTAGGATACAAATCATGTAACTTAAAACATGTAGTGCACTATTTATCCTATGTGACTGCAGTCACACAAAAATAATCTCCTTATCACCTCTCAGCAAAAGACTATAAGTTGTATACAGTGGATATTAACCCAACCATGGTTGTCCATGATTCTCTAATAAAATGATGTAATCCTAGCTAAAGGAAATAGTATAACGTCCTTAATGTTTAATCAAAAACTAATTTTTAATTAAGAATAAATTAGTAAATCAGTTTATTACTTGTGTAATTGTGATTTTGGATAGTAGATTGATATTTTGGATTGTTAGACAATGGTGTGATGAGGATCAAGTAGAAGAATTGTGATCCAGAGTAGAGCATGCGAGCTATAATGAGAATTCCCTCATTGTGCCACACATTATGACATATGCATAATGTGTCACAGTGTATGGAGTAGAAATTTGATTAATAGTTATATAGAACAACTCATGAAGAGAGAAGGAAAAAGGAAAACGAATGATAATGAGGAGTAGAGAAGGCATCTCTCTACTAGGCCAAGCAATATGGAGCACATAGGAAATAATTCCTACTTATCACTTACTAGATAAGTTTTGTATCTTTCTACTCTCCTATTCTATCCTAATTTCTCTTAGTTCAAGAAATAGAGAAATTTAATAAGGGAGTTTTAAGGTTTTGTTTTCTGACTTAATAGTCATGAAAGGGCTATTGGGAGTTAAACTAAGGTTTTATGATTGGTTTAGTAGTTAAGGATTGAGCTTTGAAGTTATAGGCTCAATGTAGCCTAAATTGGGAGGTTATAAAATTGTGAAATTCATATATGGATTACATGGAAGTTAATAGAAGTTATAGAAGGTTTATAGAAGGTGGTTAGAACTTAAGATTATCACATGGAGGTGATTAGGTAGTTAATTTGGTTTAATTATGTTAATTTGGAATTGATATATAGTACTTAATTATGTAGATTGGTGTAACTCGCTAGTTATTTTGAGTAATTGATTGCCATAAGTATAAAGAGTACTAGGTAACCTTTCTAAAAATAAAATGGTTGAGGTAACAAGATAATTTATTATATTTATTAGCTTCTTTAACTGTTTATAACTAGTTGGCAAAAATAAATATAATATTACATGTTTTAGTGATATGGAAACCATAAAGTGTAACAAAGAGAAAGATTTTGAGAAAAAATAGTATGTGTGTGTGTATATATTGTAATTGTAACTTAAGTTGATTTAAAATGAAATGTGAATACGGTAGTTACATTAAATATATATAGAAAGACACGATAATGTTAAAGGGTAGGAGTTCACCTTAGATAGAGTAGTGTAAAGTCCATATGGCATGGTTATCACATTGGGATGCCAAGTGTAACCTATATTCTTCTTTGTACCCAAAAGGGTACAGTGTTGGAGAATTTATTTCCTTAGCGCTCGAATAAGTGTTGTTTTGGAGATTATGCTCCTTAGCATATGTGAGATGCGACATTCAAGTAACAACACCTCAGTTGCATATGTGATAAGGGGGATCCATATTTCGAAAGTGGGACATAACATATTTGGCTAGGTGGTTCTACTATGGAAGGTGAGCTTAGATCAATTTATATGGAATTGGTCTAGTGTATTCAAAAGTGGGACATAACATATTTGGCTAGGTAGTTCTACTATGGAAGGTGAGCTTGGATCAGTTTATATGGAATTGGTCTAGTGTAGCTTGTGGATTCAGTATGGCTAGATGGAAAGCTTCGGTTGGATAAGATAATCATGCTTGTGAAAATGATTGTTTATGAATTTATATATATTAGTATATAATTCATCACAATAATTCTTTAATTATTTGTTTATTTTTTACTTGTTAATAGATAAATTTGGGTTATCTTAGTTCTAAGACTTTGTCTTACCCGATGATTACTATTTTACAGGTTTAGACACTGATAGTAATAAAGGGAAAGACCTAGGTCAGGAGTAGTGGATCTATTGCATTACCCATTGAGTTTGTGTAATGAATTTGTGATGTTGTATATAAATAGTAATGTCTATAAATTGCTAGAAGAATTTATTAGCATGTTTAGGTTGTACTTGTATGATTGTGCGAGTACCTTAAACCTGAGATGTGTAATTATGTGGAATTGTGTGAAATTTGATAATGAGGGTTGAGATACTGGTACGAGTGCAAGGTTATATGTTTTGAGTGAATTGAAAGTTTGAGATTTGGCCAAGTATATGAAATTATGTATATATGTAAAAGAGGCCCAATTGTGAAGGGAAAAAAGGTGTTTGAGTGATCAAAATTAAATGTGGTTGTGTTTTTGTTTATATAACTGTTCAATTAGGTGAAAAATGCCCCACTGAATGTGATGAAGGCTCTAAAGGTCGTTAATGACACAAGATTTTAATTGGGGATGCTTGGTTATGGAAAAATAACAATAAGTGGTCATTTTGCATTTGAGTGTCCAATTTTTTTAAAAAAATATTGAATTAAGGTAAAACTTGTATCATTAGTTAGATTATGAGAAAAGCTTCATATGGGGGCTTTAATAACTCCAATCAGACATCATATGAGAAAATGTTGCATATACAATGTTTGTTCAGAAAGCTGTCATGGCAACATTTTTTGTTATCATGAGCACATGTGCCACAGTACTTGGTGTGCATGCCACGACACATGACACAAAGGCATGAATTTATTCTTTGTATCGCATGTTGTAACACATATGGCACATGCCATGGCATATGGTCCCTTTTTGGTAAAAATGACTATTTTGCTCCTTTTTTATACTGTATGGTATTTATACACTCTTAAGTGCTTTTGTTATGCATAAATACTTATATTTTGAAAGTTTAACTTGGTTTCAAAAGATTTTAGGATCCTAACCATTTTAAAAGAATTATTCATATTTTTAATGTTTTATATTTGAGATAATTTAAGAGTTTAAGAACTCCTAATTATCATTGTACTTGTGATGTATGATTATTACAATTGATTATGCATGGTGAGACTTAGAGAGTAATAACCGTACTAGGTTAAAGAAAAGAAAGAAACGAGAAGGAAATAATTGAGATCTTACTGAAGTTCTAAGGACATGATTTAAAGTAAAGAAAAGTTTCAATTAAGATAGTCCTGAACTGGTTAGTGAATGATATCTCTTTATCTATATTCACTAAGTGTGCCATATTACAAAAAGAAAGAAAATAGTTTCACTATTTATCAAGAATAAAAGGAATTATGTTTTAAAAGAGCAACAAAAAATTCCACTATAAGTACTCTAATTGTGTTGCATTGAGTTCTCCTTCTATTAGATAACATACTTAGAGTATTAAAATGTTAAATGTGGCAATCATCGCGCAACAACTCCATTCTATGGAATGAAGGTGACAACCTAATATTCAACTAATTCTAACACAATCAAGCCATCGAAGGCCCATATAACAATATTCCCGTGCCTAGATTCAAGAGTCTAGTCCCTAATAATTCTTTGACAACAGAGTTATCTATTTCTTTAACATTGTTAAGTATCCACAACATTCAAACATTCAACTTTGCAAGTCTCATAAGAATACCACTATTTACTTTGCAAGTTGCATTCAACTATGTACTTATCATTCTCCCAAAAGAAAATTTGTAACCAAGAAAATCTACAGGTTATTACTTTACTATAACTTAAAATGCTTAAAGGAAATGAAGAAGAGAAGCATCATCAATTTTAATTTCACTCTTTATCTTAAGCCTAGGACATAATATAGGTGATTATTAAGTCCACCTACTTCTTGTGAAGACAATATATAGGGGAAATGTTGTGTGATAACTATACTAAAACAATTTTTTTCTCCTCTTATTATGGATGGTATGTAAATATTAGAATTTTGAATACATGAATCATGAGTTATAACTAAATGCTAGGGACCCTAGAACACTTGTCTAAACCCCACAAATGACGTTTATCCTTAATTTAGAAGACAGTTGAATGTGCAATAAATAAATAAATAAATACAAATATTTTTTATTAGGTGTGTGTCTTGAATCTTGGTTAGACTAAAGTTGGGGGAAAAGGGATAAGATAAGTAATAAATAAAAAAATATTTTTGTTAGGAGTGTGTCTTGAATCTTAGTAGGACTAAAGTTGGGGAAAAGGGATAAGATAGGTTTAAAAAAATGTTGAAACCTTGTGAAACACAAAAGGATTACAGTATCTACATATTGCTTACCATTTACTTAAAATTTTGCATGTTTTTGTTCTATGTTTTATCTATCTCTACTCCAAAAACACGTGCATGATCTTTCCCACAAGCTTAACTATACATGACCTACGTAATTTAAAGAGAATGCTAAGCCTAGCATCACAACAAGACACAACCCAACATTAAGAAAATTGATTTATACATTGAAGCTATTAGTCTATCTATTTGTATTGAGCCTTTTAATTGTGATGATGCTTATAAGATTGTGCATTTAGGTGGTCACATGTAACATATCAAATTTTAAATAAGGATTAATTAAGTTGATTAAAGAGTTGGATTAATTAATCTAGGTCCTAATTAGATTAATTGGGGCAATTGGATAGTCATTGAGTCTATTGGACCTTATATGAGAGTTTTATTCAAACCCTTTTATGCTATTAGGCTACCTTAGGCCCAATTTAATAGGCATGAGTGAGGATTTCTGAAATGCATCATCTATTATGGTGGATAACACCACTAGTCATTGCATATGCGTCAAATTTTTAAATTCACAGAACGCAAATCAATTCAGAATAGGAGGAATTTTAAGGAGAGTTTAAGAGAGAAGTCAAAGGGCTCTGCTTGAGCTTGAGTTTGGTGATGGTTGAAGACTATCTAGGGCTATCAAGGCTTTAGATAGGCTTCCTCTTTTCTTCTTCTCCCTTCATCTTGAGTTTTATACACTTCTTTTGTGCTATTGAGCTAAGGTTCAAATCTATAGCCAAGTTACAACCACTCTAATGACTTTGATGGAGTCTAATAAGGGTTATTTAAGTTTTTAATCCCTAGTTTCTATTAATGGTAGTGATTAAAGTTATTAATAAGGTGTTTTAGGTTAACCCTAATGTTAAATAACTAAGTTTAAGATAATGAGGTTGGCTAACAATGTTATTTAAGCTCAATGGAAGTTAAATAAGTTAATGAAAGTGAATGTTAGGGTTAGTTTTGCTTAATCATGTTTGATGAAGGTTTAAGGCCATAACTGTGATTAAGGTTAATTAATGATGATTAGTCATTAATGCTATCTATTAATTATTAATTATAGATTGATTGCTTCGAAGATCTTTAGGCTTGTTAGGAAACTCCTTTAGAATCCAAAGTGTACTCTTAGAGCGATAAAGTAATTGGGGAGTTAAATTCTCATAGGTAATTATTATTTGTAATTATGAGTTATCTATTATTGATGCGATGAAAATGATGATGTAGATATGCAAGCATGTTGGTATTGATTGTTATGAATTATGTAATTTATGGTTATGAGGTTATTAATAATGAAATGTAAATGTTAATTTGATTAGAGTTGTATCATTTTACTCCGTTAGAGATGATGATGGCACAAATTGTATGGTATGGTTGAATAAATTTTAATGTAGTTATTAAGTAAGATGTGATAATGGTATTGTGACAATTAAAATCTTAATGATTATGAATATGGGTGTGTGAATTAATGAGCATGAATATGGGGATGTGGTTAGGTGCTTAAATGAATGCTTCAAATTATGATAAGCATGAATATATGATTATGGCATGAGATGAATATTGGCAATGTAATCTCAATTGGACAGCATGCACTTGATTATGAGATAAGTTAATCAAACTTGCATTTTTGACATGTCATTAAGAAACATAAGCATATAGCATGATCATAAATGGGCAGGAGTTCACCCAAATAAGTAAGAGAGTTATAGAAAATCCACATGGTATAACTTATAGCAAGATTTACGTATCGTGATTGGCATATTTGATTACAATGCATTTATGTCCATTATCTCTTGAAGATGACATATGTGAGCACACATGCCTGGGATTACTGATTTCCTTTAGGGATAATA
This sequence comes from Prosopis cineraria, assembly GCF_029017545.1. Taxonomy (NCBI): domain Eukaryota; kingdom Viridiplantae; phylum Streptophyta; class Magnoliopsida; order Fabales; family Fabaceae; genus Prosopis; species Prosopis cineraria. Next base: position 2,504,497 of record NW_026555340.1, on the reverse strand, counting down.
TGGGTTATGGCAACTATGACACCCTAGAATTTGAGAAGGGGGAATTCATGGTTCGAGAGTAAGGAGTGAGTACCTTAGTAAGGTAAAACCTCACAATTAAAGATCAAGTCTAATCTGATCACACAAGTTAGTCTTATATAATTTAATAGGTCATGAATCTTGTCAGAAAATATAAAGAGAAGAATAAAGGTGGATTGCATATGATCATGTATAATTATCATCATTATATTATATGCCTTATGGTTAATTATTAATAGTCTTATGATATGTGCTGAATATTGAAACATTATTAATTATGATTCCTTACCTTATGTGCTTGTATTTTCCACACTTTTATGTACTTGAATTTATGTGCCTTGGTCGTTGAGATTATATAATCTCATTCTCATTATTTAATAATTTTCTAAGAAACATTAAGTATGAGGCTAAGGGGGAAATAATAGAGACTAGAGGTGCATAGTTTTTTAAATTAAGTCTTTTGTTACTCAATGTATTTAAATACTTATTATTGCTTCATAAAAAATACTTATTATTATTGATATTTGGGGTTCTTATTTGTCTGAAGTATATTGCTTTTATATGTATCTTTGATGTGATTTAAATGTTATGGCTTGAACCCTTATACACTTTTGAATTAGGTCAATGGTTGTATGTAGGTTCATGAATGGAGGCATAGTTAGGAGGATTGTTAAGTACCTCCGGCTTGTATAGCCTCCTTAATAATGGTAAGCCCTTGGAAAGGAGACTTGTATGTGCAACTCGTGGATGCGAGTAAATTGATATGCATGTTTAGTTATGAATGTATTGTACATGATAGTAGATGGTAATCTGTAATGGCTTAAGAGGAAGACACTTGTTTAGTATGTAGGCAACATCAATGTTTGTCTTAGTAAAAAGTATTATAAAATTCTCATTTGGTGCCATTTTAAGATATGGCTAGAGCCATAAGTTAGCTTTCTTAATTATCTACATGTGGGCACTTAGATTTCATAATTAGGTGCTTTGATGGTTTAAATTTAAGTGTTATATATTATATGTTGTCGTCGTTTGTCTGCCATGGCAAAGATGGTTATGGGCCATAATGGAAAGGTCTATGCAGTTAGGGTTGCAGTGGATTCTCTTTAAGCCACAACAGAAGGGCAATTTTTGGTTGGTCATCATAGAGGGTTGTTAGCTATGGCAAACTACTTTGGGATTGGCCGTAGTGGATGTACCTAGTTTTTTCTAAAATTCTAGTTTTGCCCTTGTTTATCCTTTTGTCTAATGGTCTTCTTAAAGCCCATGTTTCCTTATTCTTTTCTACTCTGATTTCAAGTGTTACTACTTTATTAATTTTTCAATTAGTCTTGAGATCCCATTCTTTAAAAAGAATTTTGAGAACTTTGATTTAATTAATTATAGCCATAGTTTTCCCTTAATTGTAAGGGTTGATTTAAATTGCTTAAGTTTAAGGTTAGTTAATGATAGATGTTATTACAAATTTGATATCACATTCTCAAGTTTCGAGAGATGGTACTTTTGAGTTGTTACATTAAACATTGAGCATATAGAAATACTGGGAATATGTATTCTTCACAAATAATTTCCCCCTTGCCGTAGTCAAAGTTTATTATTTGTACTTACTCTCTATAACATCCTAAACTTCAAACCAAGAAACTAGTTATTAATTAAGGATAAATTAGTAATTAGTGGATTGATTATGGTTTTTGATAGTGGATTAATGTGTGATATTGGTTGGTTAGTGTGTTAATAGGATCAGAATCATATATATAAATACTCATGCACTCCTGAGCCGTACTAGTAGATCATAATCAATAATTTGAACCAGGACTTCCTACCTTAGACTAGGGTATCACTTCCTTATGCATACCCATTCATCACTTTTACATAATAACACATGCATCACTTTTTGCACATATCACATGCAATACTTCTCATAATAAGCACATGCATCACTTTGCACAATAAGGCTACTCTTTCAATTGAGAAATCATGATATAAATAATTTACACAACTAACTTGTAAACAATTTTACAAGCTAATATATAAAAGAGTTTATCCAATTACTTCACCCTTTTTACCAAGGGCTACAGTTTGTACTAAAGCACTTTTGTAGATTTCCATGAGTAACTCCTAATTACTTAATCTATACAAACAAGTACCCCTAGTTAGCATCCAAACTCAATGCAAAACAATAAACTTGGCTAAGTCACATTACTTAGCACTTATCTCATTAACAATATTTGGACTCACCTTAGCCCATTCACCACAATCGCACACCCTTAGGCCATTAAAATGGCCAAACCACTTCTCAACATACTACACAAATGCAACATCCTCAAAATTTTAAAACCCCAATTTAATTTAAAATAAAATATTTATAATTAAATTAGAATTAATAATAATTTGATAGAGGTCCAAAGTTCCAATTTTACTAAGAAAAAGTTTAATTTTATTTTATTTTAAATTATGGGAAAAATCACCAAAGTTGCCCGGGGCTTTTATGCTATAATATAAAATATTAGGGCGTTCCTTGTAAATTTCCCCAAATTATTTTGTTCAGTTTTTAAAGGGGAGAAGAACGCAGAAACATAGAGCAAAGTAGCAAGAAAATGCACAAGACCAAGAAAGAAGAGGAAGAGAAGAGAAAAGGAAGAGAGGGAATTAGGGCTTAGATCTGGGAGGCTTTACGGTCGTTGCAAGCTCAATTACGCGATAGATAAGCTCCCTACTTCAATCCTCTTCCTTCCCTCTTGGTTTTCTTGAGTTTTTGAAAGAGGTAAATTTCAAATTTTAATCCCAAAGGCTTTGTTCTTATAATCTTTAGTTTCTTTAGATCTTTGGGAGGTTGTTTTGAGTTTCTATATAGTGCTCTAATGTTTTGAGTGAGCAATTAGATGAAAAAGGGAGTTTTAGGGCAAAAATCAACCTTAAGTGATTGGGTTTCACTCTTTAATGGTTTGAGCCTATTTATTTGTTTATAAATATGCTATTTAAATCCAATAAAATTTAAATTAAGCTTTGATTTTCATTATAATGGCTAATTGTGAAAGTTGATAATGCCAAGTGAAGGTTTTTGGTTGATTAAAAATTGTATGGCTTGAAAATTGGCCTATGAAAAGCATGATCATAAGGGGTAAGAGTTCACCCAGGGTATGTATGGATGTGTGTGTGGAGATGTGAGTAAACAAATCCATATGGTTGGGCTGGTATCATGGGATATCTAATGCAGTATTTTACGGGCTGGTACCATAGGTAATCCTGTACAACATTATATTGGAACTGTTACCATGAGACATCCAGGCAATTTGGCAACTCCCTGATACCTTTAGCCGAGTGTTTCTACCACCAAAAGTTTGCTTGGGTCAATGTGTGAATGATCTATGAGAGCCTATGATTTTGTGTTAGGGGAGCATTAGAGATTTAGTAGGTAGATGATCATGCTATTATTTTTGATTGTGGGAATGCTTTGAAAAGAGAAAATTCTATATACTTTTGATGTGTGTGTTGTGCTATTACTTTGATTTTACTACTTTGACATGGTTATTTATGTTGATGGACATTAAATGAACTATATTAATTACTAAAATTTTGATTTAACCCATGGTTGTTTATATTTTTTAGGTTCTAGTAGAAGTAGTGCAAAAGGAAAGAAAACGAGCTGAGTTAAGACTCTTCTGAAAAGCCCATTATAAGATGGTGTAATAAATATGTTTGTTGATAGTGTTGAATGTGTGTGTGTGTGTGTGTGTGTGTAATAGAAATCAACTCATGTGTATAGTTTGTGAATGCTTGTGTATTTGTATGATTTTGATGTTCTAGCCCAGTATGTATAAGAATATGGATATAGAATGATGTGATGACATGGGCTAGTAGCTTACTATATGTACATGTGGGGTATTTGATATGGGTGGGGAATTTGGCATGTAACACTTGCCCCGAGTGTTATCCAAAAATCAGACAATTCAAACAAACTAAGTGTGGTTAAGGAGTTGATTTTAAAACCAACTTAGAAAACAAATCATTTAAAGAAATAAACAAATACACTATCACAAAATAAACATTTAAAGCCTTTAAAAAAATTTATAGGTTCTACCTATAACGCATGAAAGCAAGCTAGATGAAAGTGGAATAAAAAGATGCTGTCTTAACAGCATTAAATTGCTGTCACGACAGCCCTCCCAGGCCAACTTCTGAGAGACGCCGTTCTACCATTCAACTTCCGATCAAAGTGATTTTAAATCTTACACATCATTTTTTACGATTACTAGTAATGTACTAAATTAAAAAATGATCTAACGGTTAGATTAGAATTTGGACACTCTACAAGATTGGATAAAGTTGCTATCATGACAATACTTCTGGACCAAATTTTGGAGCATACAATTTTATCATCTGACCTTTGATTAGAGTGATTCTAGAGCTCACATGTCAATTTTAAAGAGTACTATTAGAATACCAAATTTTGAAAAGATCCAACGGACGGATTGAAATTCGTGCATGTTACAAATTGAGCCACTTTACCATCATGACAGCACCTCTAGACTAATTTTCAGAGTGCACCATTTCTCTATACGATATTCAAGTTTAAGTTATTCTAAATCTCACACAAAGATTATAAAAAGCTTTACTTGTGAACTAAATTTCAAGAAAATCCAACGGTCGGATTGAAATTTGGACACCCAGATGCAAAAGTGCAATTTTTTGGTAAAAATTATTTTCTAAATTGTCTAAATCTCATCCTAATGGCCACAAACTTGTGGGAACACTTTGGATATGTCAAATGGGACTAGGAGTACCTGATAGAACATTTAAATGATAGAAAACCCCCATACATTAAAATTTGACCACCCGGGTGCCATTTCACAAAATGGACCCTAAATTCCCAAAATGCACAAATTATACAAGAGTGGTCAAAAATCAATCCAAACATCATGTATTTATATAAATGCATATGTTAAATATTTTCATTTGGTTTAAAGATCCCTGTAAGACCCACGCACCTACTCTCTATCCAAGGTGTATATTTGCCCTTAGCATACAATTCACAATGCAACTACTTTGCAATTGTGTGTAGAATCATACATATTCATATATATATAGATATATATATATCAAAATAAACATTTGCTCGTAGTGAAAACTTGGTCTATCAAATGAATCTATCAAAACCACATACCATAACCAAGTTTCCTAAATACAAGTCTACAAGCGATAAAAATTCATACACAAGCACACAATCCACACATATGCACATATATGTATAGTCACATCCTACTGGCACCCTAACTTACATCCTACTGGCACCCTAACTTAAATACATTACAATATACTTTCTCAAAAGAAAGGGGTTGTAGATCTTTACAATCCACAAGAAAACCCTAGCTCAGCTCTTTTTCCCGTCCACTGCTGGATCCTTTGCTTAGACTTATAAATATTATAAAGAAAGGGGTGAGACAACCACAGTCTTAGTAACAAAGAAATCAATATTCCTTGTTACAAGGAAAGCCATAATCAAGTAAATAAATAATAAATTCAAAATAACATATAATTAACTGATTAAAATGCTTGAATATATGAGATAGGCCAATATGACCTTTCCTGATCAACAGAATGCCCCTTGGTACTCTTTAGCTTGTAGGTAAACCTTACACCCACTGTACCTCCATAGGAACAAAATATAAATCAAGGCATGATCTGATCCATCGAACCGACTGTGCCCCTTCGATGCAAATCCTGAATGGTCAAAGCTAATTCCCTCCCAAAGCCAGCCTGACTTACTCTACCTTGGCCTAAGCACTCAACCTCACACTTCATATGCCGAATTCCCTCCCCCATTGAAAGGTGTCAAACACTCAATCTACTAAACACTTTAATGTACTGAGCCCACAATGCAAAAGGCAACATTGAGTACTAACAGTCAGCCATAGAATATCACAAGATTACATCTTCCCATTGGTGAACTTCTACCTTGATCGTGCCTCCTATCCTTTTCTACTTTTCCTGAATATTGACCACCTCAACACTCAAGCTAGTATAACACTCAAATTCATCCCTTAAGCGGTTCCTTAGCCTATCGAAGGTACCAAACCTAGTTGTACTTCCCTAAGTATAACTCCTCATTTTTTTATGATCACAATGCATGGTAAGAATCTTATTTCCATATGTAACATCATTATTAAATAAATAGTAAATGTAGATGCATTATTATTAAAGTAATACCCTATAAATCCTTCTAAAACACATTTTATTTGTATTCAATTGTTTAAAACATGTAATGCATACTAGATAATATTATCCACTCAAAAATAGCTAAACAAAGCAATAAGAAATATAAATCCCCTTGTTACCTCAACCCTTTGGTACCAAAATGATTCCCTTCATACAAAATAAGACTTGGCTTATTCCTTAACTTCTTAATAAGTTCTGCCAACAATTCTCTATCATGTAGCCAAGCTCGCAATGACCACAAAGCCTTTCAGATCCGAGCTCTAGCTTCCTTCTCTTTCCCCTCTTTCCACCGTCTCCTCTTCTCTTCATTTCTTGTTTGTTTCTTTTTTTGTTCTTTATTCTATTTTCATTTCTGCATGTTTCTTATAAAGAAAATTGAACTTAAAATAATTTAGGGAAAATTATAAGGAAGGCCCCAAATCTTTTTGTTATAACACAAAAGCTCGGGTCAATTTTGGTAATTTTTTCATAGTTAAAAATAAAGTAAAACCAAACTTTTGCTTAGTAAAATTTAAACTCTCAACCTTTATCAAATTATTCTTAATTTTAATTTAATTATAGATATTTTATTTTAAATTAAATTTAGGTCTTAAGAATTTCGGGATGTTACATGGCCATTATGTGATTAATAGATGAGAGAGTGAAATTATGCCCAAAAGTGTGAAATGGGTGGTTTGCAGGCCAAATGTGTATATGTATGTTATATTGCTTATATAATTACTCAATCAGGTGTACATTATCCATTAGGATGTAGTCAAGGCCCTAAAAATGGCTAATGACTTATGGTTTCAAATGGAGATGCTCAAGTGGTGAATTTTGACTTAAAATGGTCAAAATTTACTTGCATGTCTAAATTTTGATTGAAATATTGGATTGATATGAAACGATTGTTATTGGTGAAATTTTGAAATAAGCTATGGGCACTTGATTCACCTTAATCGAACATCGAATGTGAAAACAACGCACGCTTGAAGTTTGCACCAAAAACTGCTATTTAATAGCAAAATTTGGTGTGTGCACCGCGACACATGTGTCAATGTGTGACAACATGCTATGGCGCATAGCACAGAGCATGATGCTAGTGTCTCTATGCCACATGTCGCGATGCATGTGGCACGAGCTGTGATGCATGGCTCACTTTTTGTGTGAATTTTGATGTTTTGAAAGGATTTTTTTTTTGAGATTTACCTATTCTTGATTGAATGCTTCCATTATGTACTGATTAGAATAACTTAAATTGTTTTTATAAAGAGATTTTCAAAGGTTTATTTTAAGATCCTAAACTTTTAAAGATGTTTTTAAATTGATTAGTAGAGTGCATGGAAGGTTGAATAGTAATGTCAGTAAAGGCATTACATGAAGGATATAAGGCCGTTGTGAGAGATCATGTATTGGTTAGATGTGGAATGTACATGTTATGTTCTTTAATTGATAAACTATATTTTTGTGCCACTTCAATTGCTCACTAACTTACCTAACTTCCTTGTAGATAGATTAAATTATTTGGTCACTAAGATATCATTCTCACTCTTGTGGTTACAATTTTTATAGGTGAAAGCTTCATTAAGAGCAAAGGGGAGGGTGGTGCAGACAAGGAGTAGGAGAGCTACTAGTTGTAATACACTTTATTTTTTTATGTGTAACTTTTAAAAAAAATATATATATATATATATATATTATTGCCAACTTAGGGCAAACATTCATTCCTGTTGCACTTGCATGATAGTAGTATGTCCTTTTAGTATTTCAGCCTAAGATTAGGTGTATGACTTAAATGTATGTTGAGAGGCTGAAATACTAATGCAAATATATTTTTTGTTTGGGCTAGGATGTTATGATTGGTCAATGTGACATATTTCTGTGAATTATAATTTTGTGCCTTGTTATGATAATTAAATGGAGTTTAGTGGATAGAAATGTGTTTAGTATGATAATTTGATTGTAAGATTACTTTACCAGATGTATTCTAGTGTATTTAAGTCCATTTAAGAGGCCCAAAGGCTTTTAGCACTTGTTAGGAAAAGTTGGACACCTTTGAAAGTCTTTTACAAGGAAATGTGGTTATTTTGTATTCAGGTGTCCAACTCTTAATCAGTTTAGTGTTTTGTCGTGTAACTAATGCCACTATTTAGGTGGCTTATTTAGCTACATGTAAACTCTCGAATCACTCAAAACTGAGATTAAATAGGAAAACATTATACTCTAAAAATTTGTCTCCAGATGCTATCATGATAGCAAGTGATAGGTCATGTTTACCACGATGAGAAGTGTGTTTGCAGCAGTGAATTGAGGCATGGTTTTGTCCATTCCAACTTGTACATTGGCCACAGCAAACATCAATTGTGTTATTTACCATGGCGAATGACCAGTTAGCGGCAATAAAGAGAGCAATTTGGGTAGAATGCCCATTTTACCCTATTGTGTTTATTTGTGTTTGCTTCCTCTATTGTAATACTTCAACAACTTCTTATTTGATGTTTTAACCTATGTTTTGAGCTCAAATTTCTTTAAAAATGTTTTTCCTAGGATCTCAATCTTTAAACCCTTTTTATATTATGGTAATTTAATATAAAGATTTATCCAATCCTAATTACCATGATATAGTGTCACATAGTGTGTTTTGGTAATGTCTTAAGCAGATGATTTATCACATATTTTTCATACTAAAACACTTAGCTTTTGGGATCAAATTATGCATATTAAGATTTTAATTCCTATTTTTGAGTGGTCTTTTCCATATTGGCTATATGAACCCTAATATTGCTATTTGATGGTTGTTGACACTTCCAAACCTAAATTAATATCTTAGGCTTTAATTCTCTTTTCTTCCTTTTTAATTTCCTTTTTAAAATTTATTTAGTCTTGTGTCTTTTATTTTTATATTTTTGTAAGGGCAAATTTGGAATCAATAAGAAAGACTAAGTCAACATGTTTAAGGATTCAAGAGCAAGCTCGAGAAGGCTGAGGTGGCATCCTATTTCTAGAAATTATTAAGGCTGAATGATGTGTTAATTTTAGAAATTAATTAGTGAGAATAAATAAATAAAAGCCAAGAGCATGGGAAGCATTGAAGACATGTCATCAAGCAAGCAAAGAGCATTATAGGTGTGACCTTGCAATCAAATTTAAGAGAGTAATGTGGTAGCTGATCAAGGCTTGAAATGAGTCATATGTTACAAACTTGAGTCACATTTTCCAAGCTCTATGATAAGCTACATCAGGCACCATTTTTTTCCTCATTTTCTAGATTTATTTTGCCCATTTTTAATTCATTTTCTAGCTAGAAATTAGCCATTCAGATCTTGAGCTTTAGTTTTATCACCCTCTAGCATTGTTTTTATCACCCTTACATTTTCCACACATACATAAATCTTTTCTTTTCATTTTAAGCTTATAATCCAACATAATTCTATCTCTTCAGCTCATATTCTCTCATTTTCTCTCCATTCTCTCTTCTTCATTATTCACGCGTTGCTTGTTCTTCATTCTGGATCCAGACATTCATCCATTCTTCTTCATTTCTTCATTATATGTCCAACAAGGTTCAATCCACTTCAATTATGCTCTACTTCAAGTCCAAATTCATGCCATTCTCATCATTCTTGATACCTTCTAAATTCAATTTCTTCATCTCTTCTCCTTAATTCTGCATTTCATCATCATCTTTTCTCCAATCTAATATTGATTTTGCCTTATTCCAACTTCACATTTCTAGATTCATGGAGGTTTCTCAAGCTCAAGTTCTTATTCAAGTGAAAAAGAGGAGCATGAGAGGCTAAACAACCTTAAGCTCCAAGGAATCTGACTTAGTATTTTGAGTTTTTCATATTTGTATTCTTCATTTGCTTTCTCAATTTCATGATCTCTTCTTGTTTTCTTGAGAATTTTAAATATGTAATTAGTTTAGATTATTATTCTTGATTCTAATTCATGTTTAGATGAGATTATAGATGCTGAATTGAGGTTTTAATGTTGTGTTCAGATTTAAAATTCATGGATTGACTTGATGTTCTAGGGTTTGGTCATGTGTTCTTGCTGAATCACTATTCAAAGTTCATTATATGCTTAAGTTAGACCTAAATGAGTTATATGTATTTAGCTTGAGTTGCTTTTCTACCACTTGTTTTAATGATAAACTCGTGCACATAGACAAGGCTAAACATAATGTTTTAATTTGATTCAATTAACCTAAATTCTTAAGTGAACATTGGATTGAATCATTTACTACATTTGAAGGTTCTTTAAGTGTTCTATCTGAGGTTAATTGAAATTGTTTATGTTGATTCAAATCTAGAATTCAATAACAAATGCTAAGTATTCTTTCTTGGGCTCTCCATTATACTCATTCATTTCATTTCATTCAAAACAAAAACTATAACACTTATTTCTTGCACTTTAAACTTAGTTTGATTACTTGAAAACACTCTTAACTTGTGGCATTTGAACTAAGAATTTGTATACATTACTCCTATGGAAAATGACCTAGTGTGCTCATTGCTATATTCTAGTTAAATTTGGTGACCTTAAGCGACTAGGGTTTCATCAGCAACATTACATTAGATGCATATTGTGTTAAGAAAAATGAACATAAAGTGAAAAGAAGAATTCGATGATCTATAAATTAGTAATAGATGAAAGGTTTGAAGCTAAAAGTTGTAGAAATTGTTAATTTGTAATGATGTAGACTTGTTGGGACTAGATTTGAGGAAATGATTGCTAGTAGGTGCATTATTGAATCATGGAAATTGTATGGCTTGACGCTAGAATTAGGTTACAAATTGACAGAGTGAATTGATACTGCTAGTAGCAATCACACTGAGAATCATTGTTATGAGAATAGAGGATCTTTTAAGAATAAGAAATTTAAGGGTTAACTAAGTTGATGAATGAATGAGAATAGTTCAAGGAAATAGAGGTCAATCATGAATACTGTATTTTATCCATGCATTTTATAATAATAATAATAATAATAATAATAATAATAATAATAATAATAAATTTAACCAAAAAATGAAGTTTTAATAATATAGATAAAATGAAAAGATTAAAAAAAATTTAAACAAGGATTGATTTTACTCTAGGAAATCTTCTGTTGGCTAGAATTTTATTTCTTTTAATTAGTTAAAACTACCAAAAAAATATAAAAATAAAATTTAATTCTTTTTTTAAGAGTTAATTTTCAAAAAAAATATTCATTCTTTTTTTAAGAATTATATTAAAAATATTAAAAAATGAAAATTTAATTCTTTTAAAGGGTTATTTTTCAAAAAAATAAAATAAAATAAAGGAGGTGGATAAATTTAACCTCTCTTCAAAATCAATCTTACTTAGATCTTTTAAAATCTTTCTCACAAATTATCTCAACAATTCAAAAATAATGGGAATTAATTTTTTAAGACTTAACTATTTTTTAAATTTCTTTCCTTAAATCTTGTTGTTTTTCATGATTAAAAAAATTTCTTACTCAATTAAAAATCATATTTTCTTTCCTATTTTTAAGGTTAACATTTAAAAAAGAAAAAATAACTAAAATTTTAAAATAAAAAATAGTAATAAATGGAGAGTGAAACGCTAGAGAGACTAGCGTTCCACTCTACCTTAGTTTCTTTTGCCTTTGTGTGAAGAAATATTCAGAGACAGCCAAGAAAGAAAGAAAGCAAGGGGAGTGTATAGTTGGAGCAGGAAGAAATCGACGATGCAGAAAAAGATCAAGAAAAGCATATCTAAGACTAAAGCTTGTTGGATTAGAGAAGCAAATAGTAGTGAGTAATCATGCTTTTCAAAAAATCCACCCCCTTTACACTCTATATAACAATGATGAAGTGATTTGGATGGAGAGGGAGTGAAGGAAGGTCAAGTTTGAACAGAGAACTAAGAGAGCTTGAAGGAGATAGGGATGGAGGTAGTCTGAGATTTGAGAATGCTAGAGAGATTCAAAGTCAAATTTTAGAAAGGAGTTCGAGTTTGGAGAAAGCAACAGTGTCGAGAGAATGACAGAAATTTGGGAGGGTGATAGAACACATTTGTTACCCACTTTTATTTGTCAATTAGGACCATTTTATTAATGATTTATCACCTTCAAGTGCACACATTGCATTAGATTTGGAACTTTGCCTAAGTTTCTAAGATCAGTGCACTAGGGGCATTTTGGTCCAAAAAATGAACTTTTGAGAAAATGTACAAGAAAAATTGACAAAGTGCATTTTATGTCCAGTTGATGAATGGTGAAATTATATTTTTAAAATTCATTTTAGTTTGGGAGTAATTAAATAAAAAAGTCAACACTTTCTTAAGTGTCTTAGTTTGTCCTAGTTTTTGGTTTGCCTTTGTGTGAAAATTTTTATATAATTTTGTGCAGCCTGAAACTTGATTAATTTAATAAATTCTCCCTTCTAATTATGAATTTAATTCTGGACATGAATTAGATTTTATTATATCATATGCTATTTAATTGAATTATGTGATTTATGTGACATAGGTGGCATGTGACTTGTGCATCAATTGGGCAATTGAGGTCAACACTCCTTGAGGACAATGGCTGATGGTTTGCACGTGAATTATGATTATTTTGAGGGATTAGATCAGCTAAAATGATGTGGATGACACATGGAAAATTAGGCACACATTGGAATCATCTACAAACCAATAGGAAGTTGCCACCTTGCAAGTGTGACAAGGCTCCCATTTACATTTTAATTTCTTTTTCCTTATTTTAATTAAGCTTCAGCTGATGGGAGACACCAAGGAGCACGCCATTTTAAGCCTCAAATGGGATCCAACACATATCTCATTCATCTTCCACATTTTCTCTCTCTTGTTCATAGTGTTCTTCATTTTCTCTCTTTTGTTCTTCATTTTCCAGCACCCTAACCTCCATTTTCAGCCACCAAATCTCCACAAAACTCATACCATTCTTCTCCTCTCTTCATTTTCGTTCCATCCCTTCCATTTTCACAAGGATTGAAGCTCATTTCCATCATTCAAGAGCTATGGAGTTTGGCCTTCACAAGCAATCACTAGGGTTCTTGAAGATGAAGATTGGCTAAGTTTCTTTGTGGAATCCTAGAGAGATGAAGATGGAGGATGAGTCTTGAGCTTCAAATTGGCTAAGTTCTTTTGTTTCCTATCCTCTTCTCTTTTTACTAGATGGTTAGATTCCTTAATCTAGGGTCTAATCATCTTAGCTTATAAATTCTAATTTGAATTTGATGTTGATGTAAAGAGAGAGGATTGTTTCATTTAATTTCTTCCTTGGACAGCCATGACTGAATTTTGCCACTCTTTGTTTGGCACATAATCTTGTGTTTTTCAATTAGTGAATTTCTTGTGTTAATATTGCATAATCTTGTGGTGTTAATGCTTGTGTTATTGAGTAGCTTGACATAATCTTGTGGTTGCTCAATTTATGTGTTTGACCATGGCTGTTGAGAGAGGATTTTGAATGAATCACTTGGCTAATGTCTTCACCAATTGGTTAATTGAACTAGGGACTTTAATCTAAGACCTAGGGAGGTTAGCTAATTAGGTTAATTGGCTTAGGATAATTTTCTTAAGTCATGACAGCTTTAGTCAAGAGGAAAGGGAAGCTAAACTTAGCCTAATCATGAGAAGATAATGAGTCCAAAATCAACTAATCTCTAGGGTTCCATTATTGTAAAAAGGGAAGTTCATTTCACTCACTTTCACTAGCATTTTAATTACTTGCATATTAGGTAATTAGTTTAGATAATTAGATAGATAACTAAATTCCTACAAACTTTGGTTGATTTATTTCACTAGATAACTTTCAATTAGACTTAAAACCATTCCTTGGGAGATGACCTAGGGTTGGCCCTATATTGCATTAGGGTTAGCTTTAGTGTAATTTTGAGGATAAGCGACTAATTTCCTATCAGAGGGCCACAGAGGACAACCAAAGCAATAAAAGATAGATTAAGGTCCGATTTTAAAGAGAATGAAGGAGAGAAGACTTATTGGAGACACCCATCTCTATTAAGAGATTAGAGTCTAATCTTGGATTTGATTTAACATAGATTTTGATTTTTAGACAATCTCTATATCAAACTTCATAAAGTTCATGTTGGTGTTGAGATGCATAAATGGATTTGTATGTTGCTCAACTGTAGAAATCCCTTTGTTCTTTTTCGATCATGAATTTGAATGGATACGTGGATTAAAAGGTTGAAAACACTTCTTTAATGTTTATCAAAATTTCTTACTATTGGTTGATGATGGCTTTAATAAGAATATTAGGTTCATATTTTGTTAACATACTGCATCTATGTATTTGTGTGTACAAGATACCGATCGAAGAAAAATAGTACAAGAAATTAGGCATTATTATGAACTCTTGGATATAAGCTGGTGAAATCCGATCTTGCTATGAATTTAGGTGTTTAAAGTTACCAATACAAAGTTTGAGTGATCTTAGATGTTCATTATTACTAAAAAAAATTGATGGTGTGACTATTTGATTTTGTATCTTTAACAATTGGAATGATATTTGAAAATACAAGGAAAAGAAAACTTGGTGGAAGTCTTTAGTTTGAAATGCTTATGATGGGTTTTAGATGCTTGGTTTCTATTTGATCTCACTATTTTTGATTGCCGAAATATGAAAATCCTTAAAGCTTTAGGCCCTGTAATGTATCATTGGTTAACCATAACAAGTGGAATTTACTAAAGCTTGAACCATATATCACTTGGTTTGGGTAATTTAATACCTATATCTAATAACGTGTTAATAGATAAAAGAGTATATGCCTTAACGTACTTTTGGCTTTTTGATGTGTTCAAGGTAGCAATTGTTTCCTATTGATGGCTCCCATTTTATTATCTTTTAGTGGGTGGAAATCGTATAGGGGATAGAGATTTATATTTATGGACATAATATTGCTTTGCTTTTTAATTCTCTAAAATCATGAAATCGGAATATAAAAAGGAGGGAATATGTTAGTTCATTACTTATTTGTCGTATGAGGTTTTAAGAGTCTTTGCAGATATTAAGAATAATCTCATATTGTATAAATCAATAAAGTTTTGCATATATGAGGATAAAACTTAAATATTGGTTCCAATGACCCATTATTCAAATTAACAATTTTGTTCTCTTTTCTCAAAAATAATTTAAATCAATTAAAAACATTTAAATAGTATCATGTTAGATTTGAAGAATTTCTGTAGAAATTTAGATTAATCATCTCATCATGTGAGATAATAAATCCTTGCAGCTGTCGCAATTATTAATTTATATGACAAACAAATAAATGAATACCGTGAATATATAATATAATAAACATTTAAAAACAAATTATGTAAATTAATATATTTGAATTATAGCATGATTAGATCTTTTAGTCACATAAAAATTTTGAATCTCCATAAACCTCTAGGATAATGTATCTTTATGTGAGTCAATAAAGCTCTGCAAGTGTAACAATTAAGGTTTTTATAAAAATATGAATTATATAATAAATCAATTAAGTTTAAAAACTTTTTGAAATAAATATTATCTAATTACTTTGTCGTGTGAGATTTTTGAATCTACATAGATATTTAGAATAATCATATTATCGTATAAGTTAATAAGATTTCATACGTATAACAATTAAGATTTCTATATAAATATAAGTTATATATATATATATACACGTGCATAAGAAATAAATTAAAATATATTTTAAAAAATATTATTTAATTTTTTATTATGTGAGGATTTTGAATCTCCACCAATATTTTAGATAATTATATTACTGTATAAGTTAATAAGGCTTTGTAGGTATGTAAATTAAGATGCTTTAAAAAAATATGTATATATGTGCTTAAAACATTTATTATTACTTACACATATTAATAAATAAATTAAGCTATCTAATTATCTTATCTTGTAAGATTTTAAAATCTCCACAGATAATAAGAATAATCGTGTTACCATGTGAGCCAGTGAGACCCTGCAAGTACAATGATTAAGTTTATAAAATGTCTAAAAAAAAGTAAAATGATTTTAAATATTTTATAATAGAAAATTTCTTTTTTATTTTTCTTTTCCTTATTTCAAAAATTTAAAAATTGGGAAAATAATTGAAATTAAATTACTTTTTCAATTTAAAACATACATATCTAAATTTTAAAAAATTATTTTATTTGTAAAATAGTGAATTATTTCTAATTAAATTTTCTTCAAAAAATATTTTCATTAACAAACTTATAATCCCAACCTACGTAAACTTTGATCCCTATCACAGGGTATGTAGGTCCCAGAGTCTAATTCTGGGTCAAGTCTACTTTATAAATGAATAATTATTTCCTCACTTTTTGTAATTATTTTTAATATCTTACATGAGAATAAGAAAGGGTAATTAAAATTCTTTTAAAATCATATTAATTTAGCACGATCAACTTTAAGTAACTGTTCTCACAAACAGGTATTGTGAGGTACCTAACACCTTCTCCATACTCAATCGACTCCTGTATTTATTTTCTAATTTTATAGACCATCTTCATTTTCTTCAAATGATTTCCCAAGATTTTCTTCAAAATTTTGGTAGCAACTCTCATTCAACCTATTTTCACTTCAAAGGCCAGTACTTCCGCTCTTGCGCGCCATCCACATTGCATTTTCGAGTGCGACAAGTCATTCAGAGCATTATTATTAGGAAGGATTTATATATATTAATGATTAGTGCCTCACCTTAAGTATAAGTTAATATTATGGGTAGTAAGGACTTTCCTTTATGTCGAAGCCAAGAGCATTTTAAACAATTGGAACACATTTTGTTGAAGTTTAAATTAATATATAGTTACTTATCATGTTTAAATATCAATACACATATCTTTTGAAGTGTTCATCAAATTAGAGTTTACATGAAACTTTGTTGATGAGACAAATGATTTGGTGAAAGAAAATAATTTCTTTTACATTTATGCTTCAAGGCTTTATGCTAAAAGCACTTTTGAAGTGTTGGATTGAAAAATTTAACCTTACAGATTGATTATGAAGGCTAAATATATTTTTTTTCTCCTAAACATTTGGAGGCAAAGTATTTCCTAAAAATTTTGTCCACTTTTGAAGTCTTTTTTATGGCAATGAATGAAAAGTTTTGTCCACTTTTTAAAATCTTTTTTTATGGCAGTGAATGAAAAGTTTGAGCAAGTAGAAAATCATAAGATATATTATTGCATATGTAGTACAGTTACTTGTGAAATAATGTCTTGATTGTCGAATGTACTCAAGAAGGGATTAACATAAGTTTGAACATTGGTAGGTAGCTATTTTGGGACTCAAGAATTGTTAGTATTGAAATATGGTTGGTGATTAAGGGTACTTAAGTATTAGATCAACTCTAAAAGGTATTTTGCAAATTTGATGATACTATTTTATGTAACTTAATATTATTGCAATTAGTTGTTGATGGATAGAGGTAAATACAATTAAGTCATTGATTCTAAACTTAGGAAAATTGTTAAAGAAATGGATCTGGTAAGAGGATTGGGATTGTGATCTAGAGGAGTATAAAGACTGTTATAACTTTGATGTTAATAAGTGAAAGAAACTCCAGTAATAGTGGAGGATTGTAGTAATATGCTATTATCCCTTCTTATATTGGGATACCAGTTGTTTTATTGTTGATTATATAAATATACTTATATTTATATTTACATGAAAGTGTTGTGCTAGTTAAGGATTTGTTCACTATTGCTTTGGGATTGTAATCAGAACTATTTAGCATACTGGTGATTTTAAAAATTAATTACAATACCATAATAATTTATAAACATGCTAGTTGTCATTTAATGCTAGATAATGTGAAATTTACTAGTGGAGATAAATATTTATCTATTAAACCATGTTAGGTATATTGAATTCAAAGGAAATACATATATATGTGTCTTTGTGTGTGTGTGTGTGTGTGTGTGTGTGTGTGTGTGTGTCTGTGTTGGGTATGTTAAATATATAAATATTTCAAACAAATACATATACAATGAAAAACACAATCCAGCCACCATCCCCAATAATATTAATACCCTATATATATATATATATATATATTAGATATTAAATGCATTGAGGCTCAATCATTGCAATATATAACAAATTACGCTGAAAACAAGATAGCGTTGTAATAATAAGCTCTATCACAAAAGCATAAGGCATATATAATACACATTCACAGACATACTTATTCTTAAGTCACAAAGCAGCATAAAAAGCAACAAGATATAATAGGGAAGCCTAGCAAGCTCCAATTCTCTTGCCTTTCACAACACTCTTCCACAATGCCACAACCTCTGCCTGAATCTCCATTTCACTCTTCTTAACCTTATGATGATCAGTCTCATTAGCTATGGCACTAACATGAGCAACTTTAATAGACATAGGACCAGAAAGTGTGTCCAAGAGCTTGACAATACTTTCAATGCAGACATAAGTCTCTCTACTAGGCTCTAGCTGAAATCCTCCTAGATGATCACCTGCAACATAGACAAGTGCTACACATCTAATGGCATCAAGTAGGTTGGAACAATCCACCCAAACCTACAGAGATGGTCTAATATCTCGAACAACATGTGCTAACTATAGTCCTTTTAAGATATGGCTATCACTGGTACTCTTGTGTCCTTAAATAGAATGTTGAACCAACCTGTTCTCTTTATTCCTTCCTTCAGTACTCTCACACTCTCTATACAATTCTTCTTGATGTTCTTGTAACCTTTTTTATTGGCATGACCAAAATTAGTAATCAAACATATCAGAAAACCTCCTGAGCACATGTGTGTGTTCACATGGATAAAGTTATCTTTAAGATTATCATTTCATTTTCAAATATTGTTTAGTAAGGTAGGAAGAGATTATTACCTCAAAGCCAAGCCTAATGAACTAGTAATATTAAGCAATTATTTAACTAGAGCCTGCCAAAATGTTGAGATGAGCACAAATGTCAACAAAAAGTAAATAAATTTGGGGAAAGGGTGTCTTCTAAGGTTATATAGCCATAGATTCAAAGAAACAGTGACTATATATAGGATTAATTTGCACTCTTCTATCTAATTATATCATATGCAATCACTTTTTGACTTAATAGTTTATGTAATAATGGTTCATCAATGACATAAAAGGCTCTAACTTCACAAGAATGCCTTTGATACATGAAGCTTGCCATGTAAAAGTTATAAACTTACTATTTACTAACTCAATCTCTCATTCAAGCAAGTGAAGTCTATCAATTACATTGGACTATAAACAATATCAAAGGCCTTGATTTCCTAAAGCACATATTTTGGAATGAATGAAAAAAAAAAAAAAAAAACAATACCTTTGGAGAAGTTGAAGGTGAAAGTGGGTAGATCAAAGTCAAGATAGTTGATATAAAAGACAAGATCATCAAGGAAGCCATCCTTACTCTTCCAAACAACCTAACCAACACCAAGAAACACAAGACCATACTTATGACCACTAACATTAATACTCTTCATTAATGGCAATTGGAAATCCTACTTAATATCAGGGAACAAGAATGAGGCAATAAACCCTCCACATGTAGCATCCACAAGAATGGGAGTGTCCAATCCTGTCTCCTTATTCTCCTCCATAAGAAGCTCAATCAACAGCTTCACATCCCCAAACTAACCAGTCAGAGTTGACCCTAATATTGCTACAACCCATATGGTGTTCTCATCCACCAATTCCACTGCTTTTTTTTTTTTGTTCTATCATTTAGCATCACTTTTTTTAACTCCATCTCAAAGTACCTTGCAAATATATCCTAATAGACCTGTGTGACACACATGTTTCAAGAATTGATGTGAGTATCAATCAATCACTTGAAAGAACTTTGATTCTAGCATAAGACAATGGTGTTAGCTAAAAATAGGGGGGAGAGAGACAGAGATGAAGATATGGCACTAAAGAAGCAGTGGTTTGAGACTTACTTGAACATTAACTCTAGTAACTATGTTAGGTTTATCATATAGTTTTCCTTCTAATTTTCTCTTCATCTACCATTTTCTTTTAAAAGCAAGTCCTACCAACATGATTTCTTATGATGAACCCATAGCTCCCATACCCATTACAGCCTCATCCTCTCTAATAAGAGCATGGAACATATGAGCTATCATATTCGCACAGTTATTCTACAAAACTGATCAAATTACACTACTCATTCTCTCATATTCCATGATCTAATCATCAAACTCAACCTAAGATCTAGCGATTATGATGAACTAGAACCCATAAATCTAAACCAAGTAATTGAAAATGTCTCTGGTCCGTTAGGAAAATATAGATTAAGAGATCTAGAGTTTTAAGCCACAATTATTGTGACATCCTGATTTTCTAATCCTATGATTAGTTGCTAATAAAGGGTAAAGTGGTAATTAGTAGAGGGATTGGAGATTTGGATGATTAGTTATTTATTTGTGTCCTTTGGATGTTGAATGGATAGATATGAGTGGAAAGATAGAATTTCAAGTTGAAATGTGTGCACATGGTAAGGATTCTCCTCACTATGCCACTCACTGCGATGGCACATAGACCAAAAAGTGATTAAATAGGTCTAAAATTTCATGAGTTCTAGAAGGGGGAAATCAAAAAACGTGAAAGGGAGAAGAGGAGAAATGCTTGGCTGCTAGGGCAAGTATTTTTAGAGCATTAGAAGGCACTTCTGATCAATAACTTATCAAGTAAGCTTTATATAACCCTTACCTTCCATTCTACCATAATTTCTCTTACTATGAGTTATAGAGAAATTGAATTGAAAAAATTTAAGGTGTTTAATTCTTACCTAATAATAATAAAAAGGTTCTCAAAAGTTAAATTAGAGTTTTGTGACTAGTTTAGAATTGAATGATAGAGCTTTGAACCCATAAGCTCAATTTTGACCCTAATTCTATAGAAATTTAGGGTGGAAATGGTGTAAGACCATAGTGAGATCATTTGAAATGATATAAAGTGATAATTGAGTAGTAACTAGTTAAAATGGATAAATGAAAAGGAATGAATGGCTAATTATAGCCATAATTAGTAATTATGTGCTTTTGGTCGATTTGAACCAATTTACCGATAATGCTAATTTTGTGTAGATTAGCATATCTCATGAGTGAGTTGAGAAAAGAAGCTTGTAATGCACTGTAGTGGTAATTGAAATCTACGAGTAACCTTTCTAATGACAGAAGGGTTGAGGTAACAAATAACTTTATCTGTTTGACTATTGATTGTAACTGTGTGTGAATATGCTTTTTAGTGCATGAAATGTTTTAAATTAAGCATGATTTATGGCATTGTGTGAATGTTGCATGAAAATAGCTTTTGATTAAATAGATGGGTTAAAACACCTGATCATACTTTATATATATATATGCTATGTATTGTGGAAACATGTATGGTCATGAATGGGAACCTGTAATTAGTTTGAAAAGCATGATCATAGGGGTAGGAGTTCACCCGTGTGGAGTGTAGTGATAAGACTATATGGCATTATTCTCCTTAATACCCGACAGGGTGCAATGTTAGAGAATTGTATCTCCTTAATGCCTTTTGAGGTACGATGTTAGAGATTGGGACTCCTTAGTATCAATGCGATGCAAAGTTGAAGTCAATGACACCCCATTATGTGTATTAAGAGAAAGCATAGTCCAAAAGTGAGATAGAATACCTTTAGCCAGGTGATTCTACTACTGAAGATGAGTTTAAGGTCAATGAGAGTGTATATTAGTCTAAGACAAGCTTATGGTTTCATGTCGGGGTGATTTGGAGGTTCGCTCAGTAGTGATCGTGTTATATGTGAAAAAGTGGTGAAAAGTGATGAAAAATGGTGAAATGTAGTGATTATGGTTTAAAAGTGATAAAATGTTATATTTAAGTGGTTTTAAATGAGACATGTAATATATGCTATGTTTAATGGTATATTATGTTATACTTTCATATGGTTGCATGTGATAGTTGACAAGAGTGAATTATTCTGTTACTGAGATTATTATCTCACCCCTGTGGTTACATTTTTAGAAGATAGAGTAGTGAGTCGGGTAAGGAAAAAGAGTCAGGTCAGGCATAGTGGTGCCATTGCCATGGAAACTCTTGATTTTGTGTAATAAACTAGCTTGATATGAATAATGTATATATTTAAGTTGCCATAGGATTGCTTGCATGTTTTGAGTAGTGAATTAGTAAAATTGTAAAGATTCGTGGTGATTTAGTAAATCTTAGCCTATATATATGGAAATGTGGTGCAATGATTAACAAGGGCTAAAATTTAGTTGTAAATATGATGTGAATATGTAAAGTGGTGATTTGTAGTAGAAATGTGATGAAAAATGGCCAAAGGAACGTCTTGAGCCGAGTTGTGAAAAATTATGTATTTATCGAAATTAGCTGTTGAGTGGCCAAAATGTGATATATGTGTGTGTATTTTTATATAACTTGGTCAATCAGGTATAATAGGTCCTTTTAGACATAGTTCAAGGCTTAGAAAGGTCTAATGAGATAATAGGATCAATTTGAACATTTGGGTGCATGAAATTTTCATAAAAACTGACTTTTTACACTCGGGAGTCTAAATTTTGATCAAACTATTAGATCATGTCCAAACATATCTCATTAGTTAGCTTATGAGATAAGCTACGTATGGGCACTTGAATCACTCTAATTAGACTTTGTATGTGAAAACGGCATATGCTAAAAGTTCGTCATTTGTGCTATCAAATGACAACAGTAAAATCAGACATGCGTGCTACGGTGTATAGCGTATCACGCCGCAACGTATGACACAGAGAAGGTCTGGGCGTGTGGCTCCATGCCACATGTCACGATGCATGTATTGTCCGCCGCAGTGCATGGCCCATGTTTAGACCTTGTTTCTTTGTTCTTTATGAATACAACTGTTTGCTTTTCACTGTGTGACTCTGATATAGTATGAATTTAACAATTTTGCAAAATAAGCCTCAGATCCAAACTTTTCAAACAAAGTATTTGATTATCATTTGATGATTTTAATGTGATGATTTAGTTAACCCTTCCTAATATCGAGTGGATATTGAAAGAGGTTATAAACATACCTAGAGCTCAGTGGTAACATGGTACTCGTCCATATTAACGTAGTTCTTGTTAAGAGGGTCCATGATGAGCTTGTTGAGGCTCCATCTAAGTGGTGACAAAAGAAGCCAAGGTGAGCCTGGGTGCTCCGTCCAGCATCAACTCATTGTTTATAATCTGATATGCTGCATCATTGGGTATGGATTTCTCCAGCATCTTAAACCTTATACAACACATAAAACTATCTCATCAAGAAAACAACTTATGGTTCGGCTCTTGAGAGTTCGGACAGAATGAACAAGCAAATTAATGCATTTCTACAAGAGGAAAGGGATCAAAAAAAGACATACTTAGGAACTGGGTCGCGCACATATCTGGAGGCAAAAGTGGAATTCAAGTGCTCTCGGTTTTCTAGTTCTTTGAATGTTGACGTGATCACCGTTTTGGAGGGCTTCTAGTTCTAAGCTTTGTTTCTTTAAAGATGAATCTGATCAGAGAAGGACTGTGTCTGTGAGGAGAGTGGACAATAAGTAAAGGGGAAAAGGTATTGAGATGATATGGAAGAAGACAGAGAAATCTCGCAGTTCAATTTTGCAACACGTGCCCAAACGGTGAGTTGTGAATAGCGTACATGCCATCTCAGGCAAAAATTTACAAAAGGACCCTCCTGAGTTAATATTTTTGGTAAAGAGCCATACAAAATTATATTAATTGAAGGGCAATTAATTAATTAATTAATTGACAGATTGATATCAATGTATGCAATGTTTTGACCAAAAAAAAAATGGTACTCTCATCAGTTCGTGCTATAAAGTGAATTTTTTTAAAAAATTATCTTTAATGCTCTCTTTATCCCAAATTATATAACACTTTTTGAAGAATTGAGAATCTTAAAATATAAGGTACTTTGATAAAAATAAGGTTTTATTAATGATATTTTTTTAATATTACTCTTCTCATATGTTATCTCTCTTCAATACTCTTTTACAAATAGAGTATTAAATGAAGGACATTTTTAAATGTTTACATTTTTGTTTTAAAAAAGTAAAGCTATAAAGTATATTTAATAAATTTTATTAATATGTATGATTTTACCTAAAAATATCTTATAAATTGGGAAGGAGAGAGTATAAGGTAAAGTTAATTAATATTTTTCTAATTTTACATCTTCTATATTTATTGTCAATTTCAATTGAATTCCTATACAATAATTTATCATGATTATTAATTAATTATTAATTATAAAGAATGGTAAAATATGGATACTATTAAATAGTTATGGCCTCGTTATGGTGAAGAGAGATGGGAACAGGTGATGAAAAATCCACATTTAACAAAAAGTATTTAGGTTAAAATGTATATTTGATCTTTTAATTTTATGTAAGATTTCAGTTTATTCCTTTAAGTTTATAAATTGATAATATTTTGTTAATATTTAAAAGTTTAATGTAAAAATTTCTTGTTAATGAAACTAATAATGTTACAATTAAAAGATTGAAAATGCACTGTATAAAATTAAGGAAATAGTATAAAATTTTATTTAAAGTTAAAAAACTAAATGTATATTTTAGCCTAGATTTTATAAAGACCTAAGATAATTTTAGGATAAGTGACTAATTCTAATTACTTTTTTTCATTTGAGCAGTTTCGTGAATGGGTTAAAAATAACTTACTCCTGTATACAATATGTGGCATTTTTTAGAAATGTTATTTAATTTAAAAATTAAAATATACGGTGTTGATAGTTTTTATAGTTTTTTTTCAACTATATTCCTATTTAATTTATTACTCTTTAAAAAAAATAATGCATTAAAATTTTAATTATTAATAAAGTAATATTTAGTCATTTAATAAGGATATAATTAAAAGATGTAAAATTTTTTAAAATATAAAGATTTCACCCATTTTTCAAAAACCGTGAAGTAATTATTAATATTTTATATTGTGATCCAAATAATTAAGAGTTAGGCACATAAATTAAGAAAATACAATTAATGAATGAAAGTGTATGCTGCCAAACTTACACGTGAAATAAATTAAAATTATTGGAGTAAATAAAACTATAATGAGAAAAATATTAATAAATTAAATGTTGGGAGGTTCGCATCGCTTTTCCTCTCCCCTGATTTCGGCTCGGATTTCGCTTCAACGAAGTTTACAAATCTATCATGGAGGTTTATTTATTTTGTTCCTTATGGATAAATAAAAGTATAAAAACGTTGGCAAAAAAAAAAAAGGGTATAAAACAGTGCAATATTAAAATCGATAAATATTTTTTGTCCTGAAAAAAATAGTAAAGATTGATGGCTTTATTTGTCTTTTATATTTTTAAATTTATTGTATTAATTCATGAATTCATAATTTTTTATATTATACAAATCCTTGCTTTAGTTTACTTTCGTTGAAGGATTTTTTTTCCAACATGAGAGTATGACATATTACATCGTAAAACGACGCAGATTTCTTGCATGTGATATGAAAACTTGAAAAGCAAGATGGAAACAATTAGTTTGGTATTATCACTTACATCAACTTTGACTCGAATTTTGCTTCTTCACAAAGTTAAAGCGATGAATGTTGGTGATTCGAGCATAGATGTTTCTTCTGTGAGAAAAAAAAAAAAGGGTTAGCTGATTCTTATTTCTTCTTGTATGTTGTTTTTACTTCTGTTGGACATTTGAACTATTTTATTTTCTCTTGAATTGGTTCTTTTGTTTTTTTAGTGTGTTTGGTTGTATTGATAGGTTTTTTTTTAGTGCTATTTTTTGGCTTTTGACTATTAGAGTGTGTATTCTATTTTGTTAAAATAAAATTGGCTCTTTTTTTGAGTGTTTAGGCTGAATATGAAATGTCACTCAAATAAATCACGAAGCTAGTTGGGCTGAGTAATCGAAGCGTCAGGTCCAATATAAACAAAAGAGGCCGACCCTGAAGCTCAATAAAGTCCACAACAAATAAACATGCCGAAATCCCGTTAGCTTCAAATGTCAGACCGTTAATACGAAGACACGATCCTAAGTAATGCCGAAATCTACGTCCAAATAGTTCGATGAAATAGGCTAGTTATCAAAATAGAGAGATTGTGCCATAAGTTTCACGGGATTCATGATTCTTTGGTAGAACATGCTAAGTCCCAAAGGGAAGGCTTCTGCTATTCGACGCCATAAATAGAAGGAAGAAAAACAGAGAAAGCCAGTCAACACTTAATCAAGACTCGCATATTTTATATTCATTAGCCCTTTTCAGTTCTTAGTTTTTAGTCTGTAATTTTCTACACTTCAATAAAATTATATACTTGTTCAACCAAAACCTTCTATCTTTTTACATGCAAGTGAACTGTAGTAACGAAACTCGGGACTCTTTTCATTATCTATTAAGACTCAACATCTTTGGCACGCCTGGTATTTATTATTCAACCACGAACACTGAGGAAAAAAAATCCATCTCAAGTCTACTTATCCTATTTTTTATTTTCCAATTTTAACATTCATATGTAATTTGTATTGTTATATTTTCAAAGAGAATCATCTATTGAGTCTCCATTTGACTGAGACAACAAATAATGAGTTATTTAAATTTAATTAGAACTGGTTTTTTTATATATTTTATTTTGAATGCTATGATGCATAATTGAGACAAAAATTTTAACTATAAAATTAAAAAAATCCAAAACTTTAAATATGAGAGGAAAATATTACTATTAAATTTCAATGAGTATATTTTTGGATGGTTGAAATCAAATAATGATAAGTCCCACTTCTTTTTTAAAATTTGTAAAGAGAGGAAAAATTTGTGAAGAGAATTACATAGATGCATCAATTTATTTACTTAAAAGGTGTCTAACAAAAACTTTAGCCTTATAATCTTCCATTATCTAAAACAAGCATTTAGATACATAAAAAATTAGACTTGGATTTATATTTGAGCCAAATTTAGCATTTGAATATATAAAAGTCTATGGATTTGAATGCCATGTGTAACATTCAGAGTTTTAATCTGAAATTTATTGCTAATTAAATGAAAAATTAGTTAAAAATAATGTGCAATTAATTTGATCATGTTTTTGGATTGTTAATTAATGTTTTGAATCATTGGATAGCTCCAAAGTTGGGCTAGGGTTAAAGTTGGATCAAATCAGGACAAGATAGCATGATACAAGTGAGATTGGTTTCATTGTGTATTATGTCACGAAATAAACAAATTATACTGCAACATAATGCCCAGATTTGAAAATAAAATGTGCGTGAATCAAGAGGGGTCTTAAGTAGCTGTGCTAAGGCTTCCGTATAAGCAAGATTGAAAGTTGATTTGAGTTCTCAATCATTCAGGTAAGCTTGCTAACTCCTTCTCCTCCTTCTCTAAGTCATTTTTAAAAGGGATGGGAGATTTAAAGATTTTAGGTTTGAGTTAAGGAAGATCATACTCGAACCCCAAGAATTATATGGGATGATTGGAGCTTAATTAAAGTTTCTTTAACTTAAATAATTGTTATTATAAAGCTTAGGGGTTGTTTAAAATAAATTGGATCAAGCCCTAGTTGTTTTATAGGGTTTTGAGCTATGACAATTTGAGATATCAAGTTGTATGTTATGATAAAGTTAGAGAGAAGCTTGAGGGGACAGTGTGAGCTAGTTGTAACATTGACTAGCTTCTTTGTGTTGAGGATAGGAGTGGAAAGCGGGAGATTTAGGGTGACATTGATGCCTAATAATGCTTGCGTTAATTGAAAATTAACATATAAAACTTGTTATTGTAGATTGAGGTATGGGGAAAAC
The DNA here is from genome assembly GCF_029017545.1 of Prosopis cineraria. Classification (NCBI taxonomy): domain Eukaryota; kingdom Viridiplantae; phylum Streptophyta; class Magnoliopsida; order Fabales; family Fabaceae; genus Prosopis; species Prosopis cineraria. Next base: position 2,476,465 of record NW_026555340.1, on the reverse strand, counting down.
TTATTATGACCCAAAAGGTGATTTAGTACCACGGGTAACCCTTTTTGTAACAAAAAGGTTAGGGTAACTGGGGTAACTAAATAATTTACATAATTTATTATCTTGTATAAGTTATTCACAAGTTTTTTTCGTATGATTGGTTATATATATATATATAAATTTTGTAAAAGTTAAGTATTTTAAAAGATGTGTGGAGTATTGATTTATGAAATTTCCTATTTTTGAAGTAAGTGATAAGATCCATTATATTTGTTTAAAAAAGGTTATGCATAGTCAAGCAGAGATATGTAGTGAAATGTAACATGTTAGAGGGTAAGAGGTCACCCTAGTGAAGTTAGTGGAGATTAAGTTTATATGGCACTGTTGGCACTTTGGGATGCCAAGTGCAGCTTATATTCCTCTTTAGTGCTTGAAAAGGATGTGGTGTTGGAGATTTACTCTTTTTAATACCCAGAAGTGTACAGAGTTGGAGACTATGCTCCCTAGCATCCGTAGGATGTGATATTAGAGTAACGACACCCCAATTACTTGTAATAAGGGGAACCTGTAGTTCAAAAATGGTTTAGAATGCCTTAGTCGGGTAGTCCTGTCATAGATAGTGAGCTTAGGGACTACACATGTGGTTTGGTTTTATGAAATAGTTTACCGGTTCAGTTTAGAGTATTAGAGAATTGGATGATTAGCGATCATGCATTGTAATTGTGGTAATTTGTATATGGTGTGTTCATTATGCATATTTCTAAGCTTGTGTATAACTTGACATGTTAATCAATAATGTAGATTATCTTAGTTACTGAGATTTTTATCTCATCACGTGGTTTTTATTTTTTAGGTTCTACTACTGAGTCTGAGCAAGGGAAGGAGTCAGGTAAGGGCTAGCATATTTTCTACGTTGCAATTGTAATGCCCAATTTTTCTTTAGGTTGTGTGTACATAAACTTAAATCTAAGACAATATGAGTTGCCAACTAGAAATGCATAATTAGCACTTGTATTATACAATGCTATATTGTATTTTTAACCCAGTGTTGTATATAATGTGAATATATGGTGATTTTTGCGGTAAAGGCCTAAAATACTAATACAAGTGCAAGAAAAGTTGTATACATGTGGTGATAATGTATATATGATGTATTATGTGGCATTAGAGGCCAAATAGTATGTGATTATGATTTTATGCTTTTGGTCATTATTTGGGCTAAATATAAAACATCACTTGCCAAAGCATTGGGTAAGTCATAAAGCCATATGGGCTAAGTGACTGAAGAGTCAGGCCTAATTAACAATCTAAACAAAAAGGCTGGCCTCAAGCTCAATAGAAATCTACGACAGGATGAGCATGCTGAAATCTTGCTAGTTGCAAACCCTGGATCATTGGTACATAAAGACATAATCTCAAATGATCTCGAATCTTGCGGGAGCAACACCATCGTGCCCAAGTATTTCGATGAGATGGGCTAGTTATCAAAAATGGGAGATAGTGAGTAAAGACAATGCCATAAGTCTTACGGGATTCCTGATTCTTCGGATGAACATTCTAGATTTTAAGAGAAAGGCTGCCATTACTCTGTCACTATAAATAGAGTACTAAAGCATAGAAGAAGACAATAGCCAATACTTAAAAGACTCACATTCTGTACCCATATTTTTTAGGTTTATCAATTAGCTTTACCACCAATTTAGACTTATAATCATTTTACACTTTAGTAATAATAAAAAACACTTATTTTACCAAGTCTTGCGTATCTTTTACGTTCGAGTAAATTGTGGTAAGGGAGCCCGGGACTCTTTTGTTATCAATTGAGACTCAACGTGTCTGGCAAGCCTGGTAACTTGTTATTCATAGACGAACAATTTTTGACATGCCCGATGGGACCTGTGTAATAAAGATGGCAAGGATGAGAAAGGATAAAAAGGACTAATGAAACAGGTACTGGTTCTCACAAACTGGAAAGGAACTCTATACTAGCAGGGTTAGAACCATTGATGCCTGAAGTTGAGATAGCTGAACATCATGAGCATATAGTGCCGATGTCAATAGGTAGTGATAGCACTAGCCCTGGGTCAAAGCCAGGAAGTGGACAGGCAAACCTACTGATCAAATCCAATAGTCCAGTAGTAGAAGTACTATAGGGAATTCAAGACCGAACAAATAAATAACTGGAGGAAAACTATAAGTTCTTTGCTATATCCTTGGAAACGTTAGAACACAAGGAAAAGGAAAGACAGTAACTTATGATGCAGGCTTTGCATAATAGAATAAGGATCTTAGCTACATCCTTGACAGGAACTCCTCTAGAAGTAGGCTCAAATTTGAGGCCACATAGAGGACAACAAGCAAGAGTTAATACAGGCATAGGCCCTTGGGGCCACACAGTTGCAAGGGACTATCCTAATCCTCACATTTTTTGCTAACACTAATCCTTTAAATTATCCCTCGTATTATTACAAGAGCCTAACACCAGTGGCCTAGGGGTATAGGAATAATCCCAAAGTGTCAAAACGAGCCCCTAAACTGGTTGATAAACATGGAGGCCCTGAAGGATGCCATTTAGGACATATAAGGACCAAGGCTAAGGTTGATTGGTCGTCTTACTTTCTCAAAGCCGTACTCAGAGTACATAGACAGAGATAACCCACACCCTCAAGGTTATAAGATCCCTGACTTCACCCTATTCTCAAGAGACGGAACGCAATCCACATTGGAAGATTTATAATCTAATGTGGAGAGATTGCCAACTATAATAACTTTGCCAACTTAAAACTGAGATTGTTCCCAAACACTCTCATAGGCCCAGCATTCACATGGCACACCTCACTAACCCGTAACTCGATTCTTAGCTAGTTAGAGATGGAGCAAAAATTTCATGTGCAGTTCTATAAGGAAGAGCTAAAGGTCAGCATAGCAGAACTCTACAATCTCACCCAACGGGCTGGCGAGATAGCAGACTAATATTTGGTGAGATTCAAAAGGCTGAGGAGTAAGTTCCATGTGCCACTTCTAGAGATTGAATTTGTAAAGCTAGCTTGGGCAGGCCTTGATATAAGCTTTGGAAGAAGTTCTAAGGGATGGAATTTCGGGACTTTTTGAGCCACTTATCAACAGGCTATGAATGCCATCTTTCACGATATGATATAAAAATATTTGGAGGTATACATAGATGATATAATGATTAAATCAAAAAAAGCACACAATCATATCAAGCATTTGAGGATGAGCTTCCTCCAAATGAGGGAAGTAAGCCTTAAATTAAATCTACTTAAGTGTGCATTTGGTATAACTGCAAGTAACTTCCTTGGATTCTTGGTCTACAAAAGGGGATTGAAGTAGATTAGAATAAAGCATGGGCTATTCTAGATCTAAAGGCACCAAGCTATTCTAGATCTACAAAAGAGTTTTTTGAACTTTTGAAACTTGAAGACATCAAGGAATTCACCTGGACCGAACATCATGAAGCGACCTTTGATAGAATCAAAGAACACTTGACAAGGCCCTCGATCTTAGTAGCCTCGAGGGAGAACACCCCATTCTTATTATATTTAGCTTCTATTACTACATCTTTAGGATGTATGTTAGCCCAAAATGTTGATGGGGGATGTGAGTAGGCAGTTTATTATTTAAGTAGGTGTTTGACTCCCACAGAGACTAAATATTCAACTGTGGAATAGCGTGTTTAGCATTATACTATGCTTGTACCAAATTAAGGCATCATATATAATAAACGTAGTTGTATATGCGGTTTTGCATTCTGATTTAATTAAGTATATGCTTAGTCGGCCAATCATGACGGGTCGTATAGGGAAGTGGAGCTTGGCCCTGGCAGAATTTTCATTAATATTCCTACCCCAAAATCAATAAAAGGCCAAGCGTATGCAAATTTCCTAGCTGATCATCCCTTAGCCGAGCTCCCCAAAGATGAAAAAGAATTACTTGTGTTCTAATTAGATCTAAAGCCTTAGGTGCTTAAGTTCGATGGATCTAGCACAAAACAAGCATCTGGAGACGAAATAGTAATAACTTTTCCTATAGGGGTAAAAACTATATTATCTCTCTAATTAGATTTCGAATATACTAACAACCAAGCTGAATACGAAGCACTACTCATAGGGCTCGAGATCCTTTAAGAAATAAAGGCCCGCGATGTAGTCATAGAAAGGGATTCTCAATTGGTCATCAAACAATTGACTGGTGAATATAAGTGTACGAGCCCGGCTCTAGTGATATATTATGCCAGAGCTTCTTAAATCTTAGAAGAGTTTAAAATGATAACCTTGACACATGTTCCTTGAGCTCAGAACTAGGAAGCCAATGAACTAGTCCAAATTGCATTAGGGCTAAGGCTTTTGCCTAAACTCACCAGAAAGATAATTGTGGTGGAACAAAAGGAACATCCTTTGATCTCCCAATGTGGTTTTGATAGTATATTGTGGTGCAATCGCACAAGAATTAGCTCATAATTGGCGGGATGATTGAAAGTTATTTACAAAATCCTAGCCAACGGTATCCTTATAAAATAAGGATACGTGCCCAACACTTCATTCTAATTGGAGATGAGTTATATAGAAAGGGCCCCGATGGGTTATTACTTAAGTGTTTGGCCTTCACTAAGTACATGGAGGTTTTAAGACAGGTGCATGAAGGAGTATGTGGGGCCCATCAATCAGGGCCAAAAATGCAATAGATGGTACACATACATGGATACTGTTAGCCATCATCAGTAAAAGATTGCATCGAATATGCTAAAAGATGTAGGAACTGCCAGACTCACGGGCTAGCACAATAGATACTAGTATCAAACATGCAGCCTATCATTAAGCCATGGCCCTTCTGAAGGTGGGCTATGGATGTTATAGGGAAAATTTATCCAGCTTCATCCAAGGGCCACTCATTCATCTTAGTAGCTACAAATTATTTTACAAAATTGGTAGAGGCCATCTCTATGAAGAAAGTTGAGCAGGATGAAGCAAAACAAACAGTAGTATTAAGTTTTTTGTCCTTTTATTCACAAAACATTATGGTATAAGGGGAAAATAAAAATAAAATAATGAAAGACTAAAAAATATTTATTATTATCATGTATAATAAGCTTAGAGGACATTCCACGTAGCCAAAGATGCGTCCAGCTTAGCTGATAGTGAGTGATGTTGACTAAAGGCGGTCTCTAATACTAACATTGAATGAAGCTTCTCTTTGAGATGGCCCGTGTATCGTCCAATGCTTTATTAACAACCTCCAGCTCGGACTCCACATTGCCTTCCTCAGCCCGTGCTATCTCCTCTTCAGTAGCTTCTAGTTGCCGCCTCAAGTCAGCCACCTTAGCTCGCAAGGAATTGAGATGGTCCACGTAAGGAGTGATTTCTTAGACCTGATTATTGGCAGCAGTTATTCGAGCCTTAGCATCAATATACTTATCCTTAATAGACCATCTATTTGTTAGATAGCCCGAGAAGGACAAGAGCTTCGTACGGCAGCGATTAATGATACCATAGCATTCCGGGACTAGGGTAAGGAAGAACTCCAACTCAAGCATGGGAATGGCCTTCTCCATAGTAGCTATAGCTCGAATCATTTCCTTATAATTTTGCTCAGGAAGCAAAAGTGGATCCCAACTGAGTTGAAATTGAACGACCCTCTAGGCATCCAAAACCATGTCTATCTCAAGGACATGGATGTGGACTAGAAGGGTGTTAATAGGAACCGCCCTAATTGAGGTGAGATAAAGAGAGAAAAGAGTAATTAGTAATAAAAAGAAGGAAAAAAAGATGTAACAGATTGATACCTGACTTGAGTCTACTAGTGCTTTATGACCAGGAGGTTGACTGTAAGGCTTTCTCCACTTGCCTTGTAGGTATAGTAGGCTCAGACTTGCCCCACACTGAGGCACCTTAAGCAGAGGCCAAGGCAACTATCACAATCTTTGGGATTAAAGTGCCAATAGTTGTAGGACCGGCGCTAGTCATTATTAAAGGCTTCACCAAGGGTCTTTTAAAGCCCCCGATCTCGATACCTCCTGTTGAGGTGATTATAGGAGCCACCATTGGGGCTATAGTAAAGGCAACCTCCTGAGCTCTATCAGTAGCCCTAGGCCCAGGTCACCAATATCATTTGGGGTCGTGGTAGATGTGGCTTCCCAAACCTCAGTGACAGCCTTAAGATCTCCTAAGCTTTCCATTACCTCTTTGGCTATATTGCATACGATCTCTATAAGATCTTCAAGAATTGCCTCAGTAATGGTAATAGAGGCAACCCCTTGAAAATATGGAGTTGGTGTGGGAATAGCAGAAGAAGTGATCACCTGAGGATTTGGAGTTTGAGCCTCCAACCTTCCATGACAAAAGGGACTCATCCTATCATCATCGAACTCAGTTGATAGGATCATGGTGCGTTGGCACTTCTGTGAGCGTTTGCCCTTTTAAGGAGTGGGTTCGACCGAAGAAGGTATGGATAAAGGTTGATCAAGAAGAAGGGGTGATGTCTTTTTCCTCTTCCTACAATCAAGTAAAGGAGACAAAGCCCGTTTTCTCTTATCAAATCCATCTCCTTTATTTAGGCAGCATGAGGAGTGACTCTTTTTAAGTATAGGCTTCTTCAGGATCGAGAAATGAGAGGATGCATCGTCCCTCTCAATTTCTTTTACCATAAATCACAGTGAAGGAGTCATCTAAGTCTTCAAAATAGTAGGAGCATTAATGTTCCCCTTCAAGAGATTCACCAACATATGTGATTGCATCCAATCATGGCCTACAGAGATTTGAAACAGGTCAAAATATGTAAAAAAGCAAAAGGGCAAACATAATAAACAACACTTACTGGTATGGCTCTTTATAATGCATCTAAAGTGCTTGGGCCACCATTTGTTGAAACGAAGGCAGGCATCTCTATCTATCAATTCCACCTTGCACTATTTTTTAGTAATAATGTCTGGAATGGCTACTTGATCGATGGCTTCTTGATCCAACAGCTCTACATTAACTTAGGGAGACAGCTCCCGGGGGATGCACTTGCTTAACCCAAATTAGCTTGCCACCAATTGAGGGTGATATGACTCCAAATAGACCTTCAGGGATTTAGAGGAGAAGCTAGTGTATGGAAGCCAGATTTTCTTAGGAGTTGTGGCTGAGAGAAAAACCTCATTCCTTAGCAATGGGGTGGGCTTGTTCTTTCAGTCTACCAAAAATATGTACCAGGTAGGGAGGTGACGGTCTTAAACGTTAAAGGGAATTAAGATCCTTCATAAGGACTAGCTCTACTAATAAAAAAGCTCAAAGAAATTCTTTGATTCATCCAAAGGATGAGTATCTAACAGGCAAGTAAAAGGGTGAGAAATGTAGGTATCCTTGAGGAAAGGTTCTCGACAGAGCTGAGGGAAGCAAGCGGTCTTCCACAGCTTTAAGAACTAGATTGGCCCATAAAAGTTACTGAAGGGCTTCTTCATCAGGGACTCCCTCATGTCGTCATACAAACAGCATAAAAACATGGTCTCTAAGGCTAGTTGGTTGCCATAAATAAGGGACTGAGCGATTCACAAATGCAATTGCACGGGCTTTCCTCCCCAGGGACCAGGATCCATTGGCTCAATAAGATCCAAATGAAGACTAGATGCTCTGTGGGAGTAATGGGCTCGTCAGTTGGCTTTTTAGAGAACAACTCAATGATTTTTGTATAAGAGCTAGCACCCTTTAATCTTGTTCTCTAGGTCAACAGAAAGGGTGACGTAAGAGTCATGCCTTTTAGGGATAGTGTAAAAATTCTCCTCCTCGATGATCAGTAGCTCCAAATACATAAACACATCCCACATCATAATCGACATAGGGCTCAACTCAAAGATGAAGGCGTTACATCCGAGTGGGCAAGAACTTAGAACGGCTAGCAGGAGATTGACTGGGATGTCAACGTTGGCCAATGAAAGTTGGATTAGGTCATAAATACCTATCTCTTTTCACTATTGCTCGTAGGTCTGTCTCAAGCACTTCACCTAGTTGGACTAAGCGTGGGGAGCCAGGGCTAGTTTTGAAGCTTCTGACAAGACAATTCAATGAAGGCTAAAGTCATTCGGGTTAAAATTAGGTTGTGGATTGAGGTTAGTGGTCGTGGATTTGGCTGGGTGGGAGCGGTCACTATAGAGAGGTCAAGAGAGATGGTCAAATACTCAATGTCACTCTTGTTAGCAATTTGAAAGCTTTAGGGAGAGGTACTAGAAAGTTAGAAAACAGTTAGTATTTTTATCCTAAAAACATAAAGACCAAATAAAAAGTGAGAAGCATACTAAAAGGCAACAGTCATGGAAAGATGAATCCTCCTAAAACAGAAATAGAAAGGCATCAGATTAAGAGCCTAATCCAGAGAAAATATGAGTTCAACAAAATACGTCTCGTCATCAATCCTCCTAGTAAAGCAATGAGATTCCAGATTGTGACTAGAGAGTTAGGTAAAATTTCAATAAAAGCATTAAAGAGAGCAGCAATAGAAGTGGTGGCAGTAGAAGAGGAAGCTATTGTTAAGCAAAGGAAAGAATGAAGAGAGGAAAGCAAAACTTTAAACAACAAGAAACGGCAAGAAGGGCAAGGGGAACGACAAAAAAAAAGAAGTAAGTTTAAATTAATAAAGGGCGCTCAGAGATGAAGCGACATTTTAGTTTTTTCAAATGTGCCATGTGGCCTACGTTATCAGCCATTAGCAAGCAGGGGTATTATTTGGGCTAAATGTGAAACGTTGCTTACTAAAGCATTGGGTAGGTCATAAAGCCATATGGACTAAGTAATTGAGGAGTCAGGCCCAATTAAAAATCTAAATAAAGGGGCTAGCCTCGAGCTTAATGGAAAGTTACGATAGGATGAGCATATCGAAATCCCACCAGTTGCAAACCCTAGACCATTGGTACATAAAGACATGATCTCAAATGATCCTGTATCTCACGAGAGTAGCATCATCTTGCCCAAATATCTCGGTGAGACGGGATGGTTACAAAAAATGGGAGATAGTGAGTAAAGACTATGCTTTAAGTCTCGTGGGATTCTTGATTCTTCAAAGGAACATTTTAGGTTCTAAGGGAGAGGCTGCCATTACTCTGTCACTATAAATAGAGTACTAAAGCATAGAAGAAGATAATAGTCAACACTTAAAAGACTCGTATTTTATACCAATAATTTTTAGGTTTATCAATTAGCTTAACCACCAATTTAGACTTGTAATCGTTTTATACTTCAGTAATAATCAAAAATACTTATTCTACCAAGTCTTACGTATCTTTTACATTCGAGTAAACTATTGTAAGGGAGATCGAGACCTTTTTATTATCAATTAAGACTCAGTGTCACTAGCATACTTGGTAATTTGTTGTTCACAGATGAACAGTCATAATAGGTGAAACCAGCCTTAAGCAGAAAAATTTTGTGTTTAGTGTGTTATTGTGTGGTTAAATGCTCAATCAAGTGTATATTAATAGTATATGTTTTGAGTTTTAGGTACTTGGATACTTGAAAATCATTTTAAAATCTCACTTTTGCATCTGGGTGTTTAAATTTCACATATGACATCATATCGTAATGAAACTTATACCATACTTAGCTTATCGAATAAGTTTCCCATGGGCACTTAAATCACTTCAATCGGATGTTAGATGCAAAAATGGCACATATCAGAAGTTCGCCTAAAAAGTTGTCATGATAACAAAAATGTTGTTTGACATGTACACTGCAGCATAAATTGTGCTATGGGTATGGCAACCAAATTGAGCTTTCTATGCTATATGCTGCGGTCATATGTCGTGGTCACATGCCACGGCATAATTACCAGATTGCACAAAAATGACATTTTGGCTTTATTTTCAAGTGTTTTGCTTCCCAAACTTTTTCATGCTTCTCATATCTTTATAAATCATTAAGTTTAAGCTCAAACTACCTATTTGGATGGTTTTCATAGGATCCCAAGTATTTCAAATTATTGTAATTATTTGCTTTAATCCTTCTGTATTTACTGTGAGTTTAGGAGTAATCTATATCTCCTAATTGTCATTATTTATTGTGATTGTGTAGTGAATATTGATAATGTTAAGAAGGACATTACACCATGTTTTATTATAAATTTTTTATAATTTTAAATTTATTTAAAATTTAATTGTTCTAACCTTCTGGTTTTTTTTTTTCACGTTCTTTTATCAGTGCCTCTGTTACTCTAACATTCATCTCATTTCTCATCCTCATCTTTGACCAATTGAAAAATAAAGTTTAGTTTATCATTTTCAAAATTTTATTTCTACTCCAAATATTAGCCCATCTATTTTCTACCTTTAAAATTTTTTAATTACTTAAATAATGAATTTTAAATATAAAATTTTAAATTAAAATAAATTTAAATCTATACAAACGTTTACCTAACAAAAAAATTATTGATTTATCATTTCACCTTACATTTATCCTGTTGCATACTTTTTACGTGACCACATGATTATATATAATAAAAAAGGACAAACAAAGAAAAGAAGAGAAAATAAAAGCAGCGTAAAAACAAGCGAGAATCACATTGCAGGTTGGAAAAAAAAAAATTTACACTGCAGGCTCAGTATATTTTGTTATTATATTATAAACCCAAGGGCTCTTATTGTAATTTTTTTAGGAGTGAAAGTATAATTTTGTCCTTATGTAATTTGAAAACTCAGATCATGCATAATACAATATCCATGGATATACAACACAATATCCATGCATGGCTAATTGATTAGTAAGTTTAATAAAATGTACAAGTGACATACACAATATGTAACACAACGTTTATGGATACACAATACAATGTCCACGAATGCACAACACAATATTCATACATTCTCAACTAAATATCCATTTATGGACGCCCATAAACATTGTATTGATAATTCATGCACATCATCTTGTGTATTCATGAATATTATATTATACATGCTTTATGTGACTTTATTTTAATTAATTTATAGATCAACTGGAAATACATAGACATTGTGTTGAGAATTTATGAACATCATATTGTGCTTTCAAGTACATTGTGTTGTCCATACTCTATGTGATGTATATTTTAACCAACAGATTAATTAAACATGCATAGACATCTTGTTGTGCATTCATGGATATTATGTTGTATATGTTCTGAGTTTTTAAATTATATAAGAGCAAAATTGTACTTTTGCTTCCAAGAAGATTGCAATAAGGGCTTTGGATCTGCTGTACAATATCATAATGTATTAGATTCAAAGTGAAATTTTTTACTATTTTAAAGCCTATAGTCCCTAAAAATAATGTAAGTTGGTGTTGGTGGGCCATTGCTCATCAATCATCACCCCATGAACTGATAAAAGTACGTGAATCTTTTGAAAAAAAAAGGTAATTTAATCAAAATTTAAATAAATTTGAAAAATTTTATAACTTAGTTTCACATTTTAAAAAGAAAAAAAATCCATTCATCAATTTTTATAAATTTGTCAGATTCTATTTTTTTTAATATTTTTAATTTTTATAACTTGAAAAAAGGAAAAATGATAAAAAATTTATTTAAATGATGTAAATGACAGATTAATCTTATAAAATGGCATAATTTTTTTAGAGTCCTAAGGAATATTTCTGTCATTAGGAAATTATAAGAAATGACATTTTTTACCTTTATTCATATTAAAAAAATTCACAACTTTTCATTCACAACTTTTATTTCTAAATTTGCAACAATTTAATAGCTATTTCCAAGTCCTGACCTACAAGTCCTGATATGTATTAGGTATTGAAAATTTGTAACTTTTCATTCACTACTTTTGTTCCTATATTAATAACTTTTGTTTTTAAATTCACAACAATTTAATAGTCATTCGCAACTCCACATCTACAGGTTTTGATATACATCAGGTGTTGAAAATGCGTAACTTTTCATTTACAACTTTTATTTTTATACCAACAATTTTTATTTTTAAATTTGCAATAATTCAATAGTCATTCGCAACTCCGCATATGCAAGTCCTGATATGCATCAGGTGTTGAAAATTTGTAACTTTTTATTTACAACTTTTATTCCTATATTAACAACTTTTATTTCTAAATTCACAATAATTCAATAGTTATCCGTAACTCTAGGAATTTTTATTTTATTTGAGAGCAATTTAATTTTTTTTTAATTTTCTAATGACAAAAAAAATTCGTGAGACTCTAGAGAAATTATATTATTTCTTGAACCAATCTATCATTTATATAATTTAAATAAATTTTTCTATCATTTTTTTTTGAAAAATTGAGTACCGTTTGTTTTTTTAAATTCTGTAATTTTAATTTTTCTTTTCATATGAAAAAATTGAATTAAGTAAATTGACTTGCTAGGTTTTGCTCTCGCGCGCGCACGGCTCCTGACCAAACGCTTCTCTCGCCTCTGCGCAACTGTGCCTTTGCTTCACGCCTTCTCGTCCGTTTTCTTCTCCTTCTTTCTTCGGCAACGGCAACGGCGAACGTATTCTCTGCTCGGAAAACAGCGACGGTCGACGCTTACGGCCTCGCGCTCAGTAGTTAAGGCTCGCGTCGAAAACCTTTCCATTCTCTGGATCTGATCGTCCTCTCCTCGCTCGCGTCGCACGCCCGCCGAAAGATCTTCATTCTTCCAGTCTTGTCCTTCTTCTTCTGTTCTTTCTTCGCTTGAGCTCAGGTCCAGATTCCAGACTCACCTCCTGACCTCCACCATCTGTGAACCTTGCATTCCTGTAAGTTGGGTCTTCGTTATTTTATAATTTTTTCGATTTTATCTGAAGTTATAATCGATTTTATCTGCTGGGAATTTTTTGGTTCATTTGGTGCTTTTTGTTCAACTTGTCTGCTGCTGTTGATTCATTTCGTGCACCTTGTTCAACTTCAACTTGTCTAATGCTGCTGAAATTTTAATTTTTAACTCTATTGAAATCTGCTGGTGCTGAAATGTTTTCTTTTCATGCTCTTTAACTTGTCTAGTTTAGTGGCTAATCGATTTTACTTGTGTGCCCCATTGCGTGCAGTAAAAAATGTCTTCTTGTCAAAAGAAACATATTGAAATTGGGGGTTCTAGTAGTGAAAATGTGGATACTACTAGTAATTTGGTGAATGATAATTTGCATGCAAATAACGTGGGTAATGCTGTGTCTTCTGCATCTACATCTCAAAAGAATAAGGAAAAATCAGTTTGTCCTGTAAGTTCTGGTAAAAGAACAACTTCTGAACAAGAAGGGGAGCAACTTACTTCTTTTAGCTAAAAAAGTCAAAACTTGCACGTCTGATGTTTGGAAGTCTTTTTCTAAAGTTATAGTTGATGGGAAAACAAAGACTACATATAACGGTTGCAATGAAGATTTGGCAGGATCTAGGGCTAATGGCACATATCATCTAGCACGGCATGCTAAAAATTGTCCACAACTAGCTAAGTATCATGATATTGGGTTAATGATGAAGAATAAAGAAGGAAAATTAAGGTCTGGGAAACTTGATGAAAAGGAGGTCGAGAGTCTGTCTTTGATGATAATTTAACATGATTTACTTTATTACATTGTTGAATATAAATGGTTTAAGCACTATTCTATAGTCTTGAATCATAGTATGAAATGCATTACTAGAAAAATAGCAGTTAGTGATCATGAAAGTCTATCATGGGCACAAAGAAGCCTTGAAACAAAAATTGTTAAATAGTGTTGGAAGAATTTCTTTGACATCTGATTGTTGAACTAATGTGATCTCTAAAGGTTATTCATGTTTGACTGCTCATTTTGTTGATGAATGTTGAACATTAAATAGTAAAATACTTTCTTTTTGTCATATGGAACCTCCACATTTTAAGGTAGAATCGGCTAGAAAAGTGTATGATTGTTTGGTGGAATGGGGGATGAATAAAAAAGTATTTTTTATCACTTTAGACAAGGTCTCTGCAAATGAGAAAATGCAGGAGAAATTGAAAGAGAGACTAGCTTTGCAAGTCAATGCAAGCTTGATTTGTAGGCTTCTTTGTAATGATGTACTATTAAACTCTCACTTCAAGTTGTTTGAACCTTTGTAGGCTTTATGAGCAGCATGACTTCGTTATTAAATTAAGTAATTAACTTTCCAAATTTTGCTATTAATAGTGATGTAATTTTTATGATTTATCACATGTATTTTACTATTTTAGAGTGTGTTTATATTGTTTGAAAAAAAAAAATTTAATTTTTAAATTAAAAATTGAAATTTGTTCAAAAAGAGATGGAAATATTAAGCCCAAAGCGCAAAAATGTTATAGTCAGGCTTGGTTATATGAGCTTTTCTATAAGCATGGGTATTTTGAGCTCAATCCAAATAAACTCGGCTCGAATTAAGCCCACTCTACTTGAATTACTGGCTCAAATAATGTCGGCTCAATGAATAAAAAGGGTTTGTGGGTTCAGCTCAATGAATAGTGATGGCTTATGTGTTGGGCTCAACGTTATTTTTTCAGATCAAGAAAAAACTCCCCCGGCATTCTTTCCAGTTTTAAATAAAAGCTGATAACAACCTCAAGCCATGTAAACATCAGTTCATACCTCAACTCTCATGCTCTATTTCCTCAAGAAGCAAAGCCAGGGGATGGAGATCTAAACCCTAGGGTTGCTCTGAGATCGTTCTTCCTTGTCAAGGTTGAAGAAGCAAATCTTTAGCCCTCTATTCTATTCTCTTTGCTGCCTCTGTCAAGCTCGCAAGTCTTGCCTCCTCCTTTGTTTTTGTTCACTACTGTTCAAATTCTGCAGCTGCTTCATTCCTTTCCTCCCCATGCCTCTGCCTCTGTGAGTGTTTCACACTAAACCCTCCTTTCTTCTCCATGGTTGGCTGGTTGCATCCCCCACCCCCAAAAAATATGCGACTGACCTCTACATTGGAGGTCTGAAATTGAGTGTTTCTGAGTTTGGCTCTTCTTCATCAACACACGGTCTCTAGCGGCTGTGATTATTCTGCTCTACTTATTTTATTTTTCTGTTTGGTTTGCACTGATATTGGGTTTTTTCTTTTTCCAGATTTACAAGCGCAGTCTTATATGTGAATAATTGAGAAATTCCATTGCCACCATTTGGTGAGTACTTCAACTTTGTATGATAGTTGAAGTGAATTTTGATTCATATTTTAACATTACAAGCAAACTGAATGAACTCGTTTATTTTCTTTTTCTTTTTTCTTCCAAGAAAACATCCACTATGGAATTGTCACTTTTTCACAGATCATTTGCTAGCTTTTTTAATGACAAAATTATGAAAGACTCTGATTTTGGATCACTAGAAATGCAGGTTGCATCATGAACATAATGCTTTCTACTATAACTTGAGTTTTGATTTATAATATATTCTTACCGAGCATTAAGATATATGCACTTGTAACCTTTACACTGTGATGTTTAACAGGCTTTGATGGATGGAGAACCACACCAAAGAAAAAAAATGCATGAGGGTTTGAATGATATGCTTGCTCTTTAGGATTTAGGTTCAGTTCAATTCTTTTATTTTACAACAACAGAATGGCGAAGGATTTCCATTTAATGATATATCAAGAAGAAAACGCCCTTGATTGAATGTAGGAGTGCTATGTTTTGCTTGTGCTTATCTGAATTCTTTCTGCTTGTTCCTTTTTAATGATTTATAAAGAATGCTCATATAAGTTGAAAATTATGAATAACTGTAAGGAGATTCAGGATATTTTAGGAAGGCAAAATGGAAAGAAGTATTGAATGTCTAGAGAGGGAAAATAAGTGAAAAAGAAACGTAAGTTTGAATTGTTAATACCACAAATAATTGCTGAAATATAGCGGTGAATGTTTTCCATGCACATTTGTGGAGGATGAATTGAAAACGCACCTATCTGCAGTGAAAATAGGCTTTTCATTTTCTAAACAATCTTAATTGGGGAATAAATTCAAATACAATTTCTGAAATACAAGTTTGTAATGGTTTGTGCATCTGTATATGTCACCTTTTGCTTTTTCTTGAATGTCTCCCTTGTGAAAGAGAATCTGAGTTTTCAATATTAATGAATGTTCTCGTGGTTGCAGGTTTTTGAATTATTGCGTGAACAGCTCTGGTACAGACCTAACCTGAAAAAGTGCATGAGCTCTTTCAAGCTATTGTTGATGAGGGTTTTGTGAAATCTAAAGGTCTTTTTGCTTGGAAGAAATTTGAAGGGGAAGCTTTCTCGGTCTTGGTCTTGGTCTTGTGCTTGGCTCACTCAAAATTGATTTGTTTTTAGTTATTAAAAAAAAAAATTATAAACCTCCAAAATATAGGCTCTGTGTCCAGGCTGAATAAACTGGTTTGAATTGAGTTGGGCTTGAATACTGCCGGCTGAATTACCAGCTGTAATGTAAATGCTCTTTGTCATCACAGTCGCAGCACGCTTGGCTGCCCTGTTTTACGGGTTGGGTTAAGTTGTGTTGGTTCTACCCATAGCCTGGATTTGCTGGCGTCCCTTCTCTTCCTGACCAAAACTAGGCAAAGCTAGGTAGATTGGGTTCTGAATCTGATTGTTTGAAGCTGCAGCGTCCATGGCAGTGTATTACTACCTCTACTTTTCTTTCTGAGCAGTTGACCACCTTCCTTTGCTACCAAAAATTGTTCATTTTTTCTGATTCTTGAATTGCCTTAGTTTATATTCTTCATCCAAGAGTTCGGTGCCTTTAATTTCATCTTGGAAGAAGATGGGGAGATTTGATAAGTACATATATTCCTTAAAATTTCGTTTTTCCTCATTGTGTGCTTTTGATTATATCTTCAGAAGTCAAGGTCCATCCCACAATGTAACTTTGCTTCAATCACCAACCATGTACTTCTCTAGATACTCTACTTATCACCATATGTTAATACAAGTGGCTTCTTGTTCCTGTATGCGCTTCATTAAATCTTCATTGCCCATGAATTTGTTTGTTACACATGGTATTTCTATGCGATTGTATTGTTCAGAAGCTATTCCTACGGATCGGAGTCTTGATTCTAGTAATGTTGAGGATCACCGCTTAGAAAGTGATATAGAAAAGATATACAGCACAATAATGGATAAATCCATTGGACATAACAACACGGAGAAAGCTCTTGACCGACTTGGAATACCATTGTCAACTCCTTTGGTTACTGGGATCTTGAAGAGGCTTCATTTTGAAGAAAAGATGGCATTTAGATTTTTCACATGGGCTGGCCATCAAGAGAATTATTCCCATGAGTTTTGTGCTTATAATGATATGATAGATATCCTATCTAGTACAAGATACAAAGTAAGACAGTTTCGAATAGTTTGTGACATGTTGGACTATATGAAGAGGCATAACAAGGACGTGGTCCCGGTTGAAGTTCTTTTGACTATTTTGAGAAAATACACTGAAAAATATCTAACTCATGTGCAGAAGTTTGCGAAGAAGAAGAGGATAAGAGTAAAAACTCAGCCAGAAATAAATGCATTTAACCTGCTATTGGATGCTCTTTGCAAGTGTAGCCTGGCTGAGGAAGCTGAAGGTCTCTTTAAGAAAGTGCAAAGCAAAATTAAGCCCAATGCAGATACATATAACATATTGTTTTTTGGCTGGTGCAGAGTTAGAAACCCAACTAGAGGAATGAAAGTGCTGGAAGACATGATCCAATGCGGTCATATACCTGACAATTTTACATACAATACTGCCATTGATACCTTCTGCAAAGAAGGCATGCTAAAAGAGGCTTTAGAACTTTTTGAGTTCATGAGAACAAAAGGTTCTACCATATCTTCTCCCACTGCCAAGACATATGCAATCATTATTGTTGCTCTTGTTCAAAATGATAGAATGGAGGATTGCTTTAAACTTCTGGAGTGTATGATTAGTAGTGGTTGCCTTCCTGATGTCTCAACATACAAGGATATAATTCAAGGAATGAGTTTGTTTGGAAAGATAGAATTAGCTTACAAATTTTTGGAGGAGATGGGAAACAAAGGTTATCCACCTGATATAGTAACTTACAATTGTTTTCTCAAGGTCCTTTGTGACAATAAGAAGTCTGATGAAGCACTTAGACTTTATGGAAACATGATTGATTTAGGCTGTCTTCCCAGTGTCCAGACTTATAATATGCTGACTTCAATGTTTTTTAAGATGGGTGATCCTGATGCAGCATTTGAGACTTGGCATGAAATGACCAAGAGGGGTTGTGCACCAGATAGAGATTCATACTGTGTGATGATTGATGGGTTGTTTAGGTACGATAAGGTGGAAGATGCTTGTTTTCTCTTGGAAGAAGTTATAAACAAGGGAATAAAATTGCCATTTAGGAAGTTTGATACTATTTTGATGCATCTTTCTGTAATTGGTAATCTCCAATTCATTCATAGGCTCTCAGATCATATGAGAAAATTCTACAATACTGCTTTGGCGAGACGATATGCGCTTGGTGAGAAACGCAAGAGTGCAAGTTTGCGAGGGAAATAATAACATGAAATTCCTTGTCTAGCTTGTGCCACCTGTTAGGGTAACTTGAATGGAAAGGAGTAAGGAGGTTTCTCCTTGTGATAGGTTAAAAAAAAAATTTGCTGGAAGCATAATTCCAGGCCTCAGAGTATGTCCTTGTACTAGTATCTTGACATAATGCCAATCAGTTGCTTCTTTGGAAGTGCTCTATTGGCCACTTTATTGCGGCAAATCATTTTATTCTTGGATGTATTTATTCTCATATATAGTGTGCCCTGAAAATTTTTTGGAATTGTTTTGGCATACTGTCACTGTGCAATCCTCATTTAGAAGGTCATGCGACCAAGAGGTGGAAGGAGTCATGCTAGTACTTTGTGGCCTCATGTTAGCAGAGCAAAGGTTGGACAGCTCTCATGTGCTGATCAGAAGGCAAAAAATAAAACTGTCTGCCTGTGTCTCCCTCGTCCCAAAAAAGAAAAAAAAAAAAGATTGTATGCTTAGTCTGGTTGCTGAAAAATTTTGAAAAGTGAGTTTATTGACTGCTACTTTTCCTTCACAAAAATGTGCATGAGTTTCAGTTGTGTAATATTCTTTCATATTTTGATACTTTTTCCATTTTAAAATAATCATTATTAATTAATACAAGTTAGGAAGCAACGTGATATCCAGATTGCTTGTGGGCTGTCAAAGATTTTCATATTCTTTTTGGGTTGATGCCTATAAATCTACCCTCTAAATAACAATCAATTTTTTTACAGATAGAAGTTCTTCTGGAGCAGTGTTGCAGTGTTTTCATACTCCAGAAGCAACCAAAGTGTCTCAACTCTACCTTATGTTTACAAAGGTAATTGGTCAACATTGCATTTGTGCCTTTTTCTAAAGCGTTTTTTATTTAACAAAAATATGAGTTAAGAACTTGCTGTACATCATCAGTACTTCTTTAATGGTTTAATCTCCAAATTGTTAGTTTTCAATTTGTGTTGGTTTAATCTCCAAATTGTTAGTTTTGAATTTGTGTTCTTGGCATAATGATGCTTTAGAATGAAGGAGATCGAGGATGTTTATGCATTGGTAATCAATTGGAGGAGTTCAATATTGCTGAATTTAACTCATGCATGGAAAGTACTACGTGTTGAACATTAATAATTGAATTTAAATTTCAATTGAACCCCTATAAATAATCATTAGAAATTGTACTCAGTGGTTGATATTATAAGCCAATATGTGTTGATGTTCCTTTCATACACTTGAGAAAAGAGAAGAATGAGGTGTGTCAATATTCAATATTACCATCAAATTGATTTTATACTGTTCAGCACGTAAGATTTTGCTTCTCTTTTCAACTGATGTCTTCTTATCCCTTGGAATCCGTTGCCATCAAATTGTCTTCTTCTTGGCCAATTTGTAGGGTGCATAACAACTTGTATAGGGTCTGAAGATTAGGCGCCACCCCATCTTTTCAAGTTCTATATGGTTTATTACCCTGCACAATAACTTTATTATGTATGGTTTTTGCTTTTGTTTCTGCCTTTCGTTGACACTGATTCATGTTTTACAATTGGGTGCCGCTCTTTTTATGGAGTAAAGCGAGGAGCTTATGGTGGAATTGAGTAATTGTCTCTTCTTTTTCAAGAAAATAATATTAACTCAAAGTTCCCTGCCCATCCCAAAGAAACCAAAGTGTTGTTTTTATTTTCTTGTTTTTGTTGGGGGTATATTCGCAAAAAACTTATATATTTAGTCTTATATATTTAATGTGCTTGTATTTGATTTGTGGATCTTTTATAGATTATTCATTTTATAATATACTCGTGTTATTAATTTTATTAACATATTAAGATTTACTTGTCATGATTTAGGTGGATATAAGTATATTAAATATATAACTTTAAGTACATAAGTTATACCTTATCTGCAAAAGCGATGTATTTTAAGGCATGCATTACATTTCTTTAGACCCTTTTGTGGTCTCAAAGGGGCCAACACGCATGGTGTGTGGCGTGTGTGAACTTTAAAGATAAAAAATATAAAATTGCTCTTTTTCTCTCAACTGAATTAATCTTTTGTTGCTGGGATATATGGGTTACATGTTGTAATGGGCTGTTTGGTTTGGATCGAAGAGAACCAAAATGGTCTTATCATTTTTCTTTAGAGCTTGTGTTGACAAAGACTTGTGTACAAGGTACAAACTCCGTAACACGAATAAAAGTAGCAGAAGAGGCAGCAACTGAGGTGGATGGTTCTGTCTGGAACAAAGGAAGCAGCTGATGTGGCGGTGTAATAAGAGACCAACAGGGGAGGTGGATATGTGGCGTCAGTGGTAAAATTAATTCAGTACCTCCAGTAATTGCTGAATTAATTGCTATTATACAGAGTTTGAAAATCTGTTGGCTGAGGGGTCTAAAGGATGTTACTGTTATCTTGGATTGTACAGAAGCAATTTCCTTAATCATGAAGGAATGCGATAATCAAGATCCTTTCATTGACATCATAGAGGAAGCTAGATACTTGTATCATCAAGATTGGCATGTGCTGTTAAAACACACACAGGGAGGAGAGTAACCTTGCTCGCCTGCTTGCAAATTACTCATGGCTGAGATGCTAATTTTGAAATCCTAGATCAACCACCATCTCTTTTGACAGGAGATGGAGGCTGATAAAGGGTTTTTGTTTTCTTTTTTTCAGACCTAAAGTAAGCTCCATTCTCGATCTTTTTAGGCTTGAAGGAAATGATATATGTCTTAAGAACTTTTTTGTAATTTCTCCCTTTTTGTTTTTTGGTTAATCTAAAGAAGCTCTTTTTAAAATTCAGTTCCTTGACTTTCTTCAGGGGCATTGTAAGTATAATAATATGATTTAGATACCTGTTTATGTCCTAGTGCATCGCATTGGGAGTAAATGTTAAATCAGGTTTAAGACGAGTATGGTTGTAGAGTTATTCAGATCCTCCTAGAGGTCTCATTGAGCGGATTTATTGAGATGTAAGGGGTCACTTTGACCCTAGTATTACTACTAGTGAAATAAAGTTTGGGCACTTTGGCCCCGTTGCTTACAACAAAAAAATGAAAAATGAAAAACATATTAAACAGACATTATTATCTCTAAAAGAAAGGGTTTATTGTTACATTCATTTGTAAAATAAAGATCGGCATTTCTAAACGAAAAACCAACTAATGGTGCATGAGGCCCATTATTTTAGGAATAATTCGACTAACTGCAATAATTTTTTAATTTTTTTATATTTTAATATTATCAATGGATAAAATTTTGAATCACTAATGAGAAAGAACTTATTCATAAATTTTGTTGTTTGATATTTTTATTATTTTATCTATTATTTAAAATGGACATGTCCTTTATTTTTTTTTTTTTTTTTCCGGAGATGAGTGGGAGTCAAAATTTACTTTGTTAAAAGACTCAGTTAAGAACGTGATTTGAAAATTTGATTAAATCTTTGAGCATTGGGATGAGCAAATATTGTTAATTGTTTTTTTATTTTCATGTTTACAAGCATTTTGAGTTACATTTGCATCATCATAATAAAAAAACTGTTCTTGCACATTTCAATTTTTCATCTAATTTATAATAATGTTATTATTTTCCCATATAACTCGTACAAGCACAGATGTAAATCTAATGTAATAATTTAATATTTTAATTAATCCAAGTAACTGTAAATCTAATGTAATTATTGCTCCATTGTTAATAACCGTAAAGCATGGATTTCCTATGTAATGCATGGGGGGTATAAACTAATTGTAATTAGCAAGTAAAAGAAGTTCAAAACAAAGCAAAGGATAGATATAGACAAGCTCAACGTTAGGAGCTACAACCAATCCATTTCAATTAATGGATTTAGCTAGCGCCTCATAATATAACAAACCAAACTTCAAATGCTTGATGGGAGAAATATTTATATTTAATATTTAATTGTGTTTCAGGCAGTGTTGCTTCTAATAGAAGTACACTTGTGAGAGTAATAAAAAATAAACAATTTATTTTATTCTATAAACAACAAATTATTCTATTCCCACATTAATTATTTTAAAATTTGTTGCCCACGTTCGTTAAAAATATAAAAAACAGTTTGTCATTTCAAGATGTGTTATTGTCGCATAAATTAAACTTTACAATACTATCGTTGTTTAAAATTTATTATCCAGTGCATATAAAAAATATTAACAATAACTTGTTTAATTTTAGAATTTTTTACCATATACATATTAAAAATATAAATAAAAAATTATTTTATTTTTTTATACTCACAAGTGTTTTATTGAAGACAATTTTCTTTAACCAACTAAAGTTAATGTGAGTGATAAAGCCTCTCGTCACTTAAGCAAGTGGTTGGAGGTTTAATTTCTAACTTTTACATATATAGTAATTTAGTTGTGAGAGGTAAAACAATCTGTTCAAAGCATGGTCGAGTATTAAATGTAAATACCACAGTTAGGATCTAAATATTAGTTTACCATATTGTGAGAGATCAGCTACTTTTGCTAGAACTATCTACGGTTGGTTAAAAAATTATTTTATTGAAAAAATCATTCACTATATGCACATTAACATTTATATAATAATTGTTATATTTTATCATATTTTTTAGTCTTGAATGTGTGTATTGAAAAGTTAAAGTAAGTGAATTCTCAAAATGTTTCTCCTTGAAGAAGCTTTACATTACTTCATGATTTTAGAAGGGTATCTTTGTTTCGCTTGATCTTGTCATTGATAAACTCAAACGGCAAGTTGGAAATGGAGCCTCTATTCTAATCACTCATAAACTTTGGTAGTCTTCTTTTAACCCTTCTACTACCAAAACCCTTTATCTCTCCACAATAGCTAATTTGGTAGGTTAGATTTGTGGGTCTCAACTCAGTTGGAATATTCCTTTATTAAGGAATTTGTATGACCTGAATTTAGTTCAACAAATCATTAAAACTCCAATATGTTTCTATAACTCATCAGTTAAAATTTGGAATTTTGGCACTCAACAATTCAGCAACGGATTAGCTTTCTTAATAGGCATGCAAGGGATTCACATCTTGCAAGGGAAAGTATTGGGAGTTTGTTTATAAAACTCTACTTTTCATCTAGCAATTAGTATACAAGACAATCCCTGCAAGTGATATTCTTTTAGCCCATTATTCCTGCCTCAATTATGTGTCCTTTTGGATATGACTTACAAGACTCCTTGCTTCATACATTTTGTGAATGTCTTTTTGTTATAGTTGTTTGGTTTGGCTTTCTGAGAATTTGTTTAGAAGAAATTTATTATCAGTGTTTGATTCACCAGTTTCTAAGAGTTTTAGATAAATTATAGAGAGGCAATGATCTTTTCATGATTGAGGAAATTTTCTCCTTTCTACACTTCATATGGATGAGAAGGAATCAAGCCTTACACAAGGGGAAACTTCTAATCCCGCATCAAATAATAAGGAATTTTTTAAGGACATATCAAATTTCTCACATCTGCTTGTACTTGGACTACTTCCTCAGATTTATGTAAACGCAGAAACAAGGCAATTCGACCATGATACTACAGCAACAAAAATTATTTACCACTATGCTATATTTTTAAAAATATTTTTTCAAATACTACAAATTTTAAAACATGGCTTCAATGACACCAAGTTTCATTTTTTTTTTAATGCGCAGCAGTACAGAACTTGGCTTCTACCAAGCCAAGTTTTGTACAATTTTTTTTTTCCTCGGAAAAGTATAGAATTTGGCTTCTATCAAGCCAAGTTCTGTACTTATATTTAAATAAAAAAATAAAAAATTGATGTGACATGTATGGTAAATTATATTTTATGTTTATTATGACTCTATCTCAATACATGATTGTATTCCATAATTTCTCTTCTCTTTCTCTCTTATCACTAAAGCCGGTAATTTGGGACATTTCAACCTGAACCCACCTAAAAAATTTAAGATCGGGCTTGAAAAAAATATAGTTTTTTATGTTCGTGTCTATTAGTCCAAATACCATAATAAAAAAATTATATTTTTTAAATATATAAAATATAATTAAATATTAATTAATTTTTAAGTTTTAGGTTATTTTATACAAATACTATATATTTGAGTACTATACATTATTTACGTATTAAAAAATATATTTTATATTTTTTATAAAATAAAAAATATTATTAATTACACCCATAATTAAGAGTATTATTTTATTTCTATTTATAAATCCCTCCTAACATTTTGATCAAAATCAAGGGAAAAAAACTTACAAACCTCATTAATTTTAAGATGATTAATTGATATTTAATTATATTTTATTGTTCGGGTATTTGAGCGAAATATCTTAATTATTTTAAATTTTATTGTTTGAGTATTTAATTAATTTTTTTTTAGGAAGTCTTAGCTCTCTTTCGGCCTGTGCAAGTAGTGCTGAATATGAAAGGAAGCCTCCGGTAAGTGCAACACCCACGTAAACACCAAAAGAAGGCAGTGCAAGACTAAACCACAAGTTTCCAAAAACAAAGGAAGTAAATATCTTAATTGCCTTAAAACTAATGAGATTTGTAAGTTTTTTTCTTGATTTTGATGAAAATGTTAGGAGTTATTTATAAATAAAAATAGAATAATACTCTTAATTATGGGTGTACTTAATAATGTTTTTTATTTTATAAAAATATAAAATATATTTTTTTGATGCTTAAGTGATGTATAGAACTCAAATATATAATATTTTAGTATAGAATAACCTAAAACTTAAAAAATTAATTAATATTTAATTATATTTTATATATTTTAAAAATAAGTTTTTTTATTCAGGTATTTGGGCTAATAGGCAAGAACATAAAAAAAAAACTATATTTTTTTCAAGCTCAGCCCTAAAATTTTTTGGACAGGTTCATGTTAACTTGTCGACCTTTGCCCAAATTATC
This sequence comes from Prosopis cineraria, assembly GCF_029017545.1. Classification (NCBI taxonomy): domain Eukaryota; kingdom Viridiplantae; phylum Streptophyta; class Magnoliopsida; order Fabales; family Fabaceae; genus Prosopis; species Prosopis cineraria. Next base: position 2,451,182 of record NW_026555340.1, on the reverse strand, counting down.
GGCTTTAGTGACAAGGGAGAAAGGGAAAAAAAATTATAGAGTACAATCATATATTGAAGTAGAGTTATAATAGACATAACCTGCCACACATATCACATCACTTTTTTATTCTTTTATTTAAATATAAGTACAAAACTTGGCTTGATAGAAGCCAAGTTCTATACTTTTCTTAAAAAAAAAAAAATCATATGGAACTTGGCTTGATAAAAGCCAAGTTCTGTACTGTTATGCATTAAAAAAAAAAAATTGGAACTCAATGCCATTGAAGCCAAGTTTTAAAATTTGTAGTATTTGAAAAAATATTTTTAAAAATAGAGCATATTGATAATTTTTTTTTAGTAGTATTATGGTCAAATTGCCCAGAAACAATAATCATTTGGATAGTTCTTCTTCAAGAAAAGTCATCATGGGTTGCTACTAATAAGTTTATATAGATTGAACAAATGGTTTTTATCAAAATTTCAAAATTCAAAAGAGAGAACCTTAATTTTGTTGCAGCAATGCTCTATCTTGGAGAAGAAGAGTTGCAACGATTTCATATTACAAAATCCTCTACTTCTTCTTTGTGCCAATTTTTGATAGCATGTATGTCTTTATAGCATCTTGTAATGGGTGATAGGTACTGAAAATCAATCACTCACTTGAGGATTAAGGTTGGGAGGGTTGAAGATTTTCTTGCATAGTAAAACTTTTTTACTTTCACAATTTCATCAAGAGGAGAGTGTTATTTTATAGGATATTCAATATATGCTCTGCTCTTTCAATTTAATTTTGTTGGACCAAATTTGTCACTATTGGATTTCTCTCTCTCTCTCTCTCTCTCTCTCTCTCTCTCTCTCTCTCTCGTTTCTTTTTGTTTCTTTTTTTACTTTTGTTGACTTATGATTTGTAACTTTCATTAGCTTTAATTAATCGTTTCACCCTCCATATAAAAAAGTTAATGATTTTATTCTAAAATTTACTACCCCACGAGCCATATATATATATATATATATATAGTTATCATAGCGATTTATTATTTTTTAGAATTTGCCTTACTCTTTTACATGCTAAAAGTATAAACAAAATTTTTTTCACTACACTATTTATTATCTTTTACATGTTAAAAATATACGTAAAAAATTATTAGTGTTAATTTAACTTAATTATGTTAATTAGTGTTTATGGTTAATTTGATAATTGACTCATAGTGCTAAATTGTGTAAAGTAATGTAGCTCACAAGTTATTGTGAGAAATTGGAAGCTAACAGTGTAAAGTGTACCACGGGTAGCCTTTCTAAAAATAAAAAGATTGAGATAATTGAATAATTTATTCATTCTATTTATTACCTAATTTAACTGTTTACAAGTAGTTTTGTATAATATAATATAATATATGAAAATATATTTTGATATGTGGACACTTGTATGATTGTGAAAATGGAAAATGGTTTTGAAATATATAGTATAGAATTACTATTTTAGTGATTTTAATGTTAAATTAAAAATGAGAAGTAACTAAAGCAAAGTATATTAATTATATTTATATATGAGAAAAGGTATGATTATGCTAGAGGGTGGGAGTTTACCCTAGGTGGAGTAGAGTGAAGGTTCATACGGCAGTGATATATTCTCCCTAGTGCTTTAAGAGGTACGGTGTTGGAGAATTCCTCTCCTGAGTGCCTATACGAGTGCGGTGTTGGAGATTATACTCCTTAGTATTTGTGAGATGCAATATTGGAATAAAAACACCTCGATTGCATGTATGATAGCAAGAATCCATAATGCAAAAGTGAAATATAACATATTTGGTTGGGTGATTCTACCATGGAAGGTGTTTGTGGATTAGTTTGCATAGAATTGGTCTAATGATGCTGATGGATTCTGTTGAATTTGTGACAGAAATGACAATATTGCCCTCATTTAAATGAACAATATAAATGATTTGTTCATTTCCATACTGTATGTTGTTCATTTACTTACGGAATGTTATTCATTTCCCTACTTCACTTATCAGTTTCAATTAATGTTAAGCCAATTAACTTTGGTTAAGATTAAATATCCTGTAATGCAAAAACTTCTCTTTATTTTTTAATCATCAAAATCAGGATTTAATATTTTTTAATTGGTTTTGACATTAATATCATCAATTAGATTTATCTAAGAGTTAAAGGGGATCATACACATTTTTTAATACCATATTTAAATGAATAAAAATTAAACTATTAATTAAGTTATGAGGAACTATTTCTACACACATTAAGGTAATATCATATCAATATATGCATATATTTGTTTACATATAGTCAAGTTATGTTAAGTTAACTTATGGGTTTTTTAAGCATTCCTAACAAGTATGGGAGAAAGGAATTTTGTAATTATACCAAAAAATATACTAGAGTATCCCTTAATATAATGCACCAAAAAAATATTCCACATATATATTCCTAAAATATCTAATTATATACATCGGGCATGTTCGAAGGCATCATCCGCATTGGAGTAGGCTGCATATAGACAGCAACGGTGGCAAAGAATAAATGAAGGTGGTAGTTGCACAAATGGTGGTGGTAGCTGCATAAAGAGTGGTGGTTACATAAATGGTAGAGGTGGCGATACAAAGAGCAGTGATGGTGGTGGCATGATAGGTGAAATAGTGGCTAAAGTCAGTGCTAGTCAAGGTACTAATGGTGGTGGGAAAAATGAAAGATGTGATGAATGAGAAGGTGAGGGTGGTATTATCTGGCCTAGAGTGGGTGATAGCAAGGGACCCCATATGGTCTCAGAGTGGATGCAAGTGTCCACTATTACTCAAACTAGTCCATAATCTAGTACTATGATTGCTATCCAATCGATTTCCATGACAAACCTCTCTGTTGGCATCTGGAACACATTGCAAGGATAATCAAATGAGAATTTAAATTCTCAATAAGATCTTTATTTAAGAACTAATAATTGTCCAACTGCCTCGAGTGTAGAAACCTTTTTTTTTACTATTCAAAAGCATAACATGAATAATTAATTAAATTAGCCAACAATACTAAAACAATTGTCAAATAAATGAAAATAAATACTTCTAAATTGACCGTATTTTATTATAAGAAATTGTACTAGGGTGTCCCCCTATAGTGGATCCACGAAATAGTTTCTTTCACCTAGATCTTCTTCTTGATTAGGAATTCCATTAGGTTTATCTCATATCTTTTTCCATAAAGGGAATTCCCTTAGGAATATATATATATATATATATATCAAAGTAACAATTTTAATCATAATAGTCATAATACCAAAAAGAAACATTGGCACAATAATTAACAATTATCATTAAACTAAATATTAATAACAATGAATATATATATATATATGTATATATGTATAATAATTATAAGGAGAAGTAAATGTTAATTGAGTAATTAAGATAAATTCAAGGAGTCAGTGTATGATTTAAACAACTATTGCTAGTACTAAAATATATTAATGTATGCGCGTGAGATAAATTCTAATTATTTATCTAAAGAAGTAATTGATATAAATAAATTTAAATAAATCATACATGATACATAGGATAGTAAATAGGCAATTATTAATAATAATGCATTAATTATAGAAATCATTAAATATGACTTATCATACTAAATGAGCAAATAAATAATTATTACTTGAAACTAAAACTATAGGTATATATAACAAATTAATTTTAAATGAATAACTATATGGTAAATAAATAATTATGTTTTATAAAAAGACTACAAATAACTAACTAACTATACATATATAATTTTATACATTTTAAAAAACATAAACTACAACCCTAGCATGTGAGTAGGGTAATTATGTGTAATTTTCTCTTTTTTCTTATATTTTTTTCCTTCATCGCACAGGTCATATATATAGATATATATTATTATAAGAAGCATAAATTATATTTACAGCCCCTAACATATAAGTGAGGTATTTATGTATATTTTTCTTTTACTTTCATGTCATTTTCTTTTCACTTGCTCAGCACACAACAAAGAACAAAAAAAAAATTATATATATATATATATATATATATATATTCTAGCCTAAAGCTATGTGTGATTGTGTAATTAAAATACATATCAAAACATCAGGATAATTAGTAACAAATATCTAAAAAAATTTTAACATAGACTAAACAATTATATTAGCTAAAGATAAATATATTATCTCAATATAATTAAAAGATAGAAATAATATTTAAAAAAAATCTTATTATATTTTCTCTTTTCTTTTTTTCTTCTCTTCTTTTTCTTTCTTTTTCCTTCCCAAATCTCCCACTCACTCATTTTTTTCCCCTCCTCAAAGGTTACTATTTATAGGCAAGATAAGAGTGGTGATCGTGCTCAAATGAATAAACAAGGTAAAGTTAAATCATCATATAATATTATTTCTTTTTGGCTTACCCCATCTAAAATCTCAGGGCCATCATCTTTCATTTTTTTTATCTTTTCCTTTTTTTTTACTTCATATCTTATTAGATTTTTGGTTACATCATATACTTTTTTTTTTCCTTTGTTTTTTTTTTTTTGACATGGCACCCACCTCCACATCATATGCTTTTTTTTCCCTCCCTTTTTTTTTAACGTGACATCCATCCCCCCTTTCTTTCTTTTTCTTTTTTTTTGATATTGAAACTTAAGAATTAAATAATTAGTATCTTTCTTTCTTTTTAATATTAAAACTTGAAAATTAAATAATTAGTATATTGGTCAGTATTTTGCAAAATTATAAGGGAACATATAAATCTTTTGAAATTCTTAGAAAAATCCCATAGTTATTCTTTATGTATTTGTTTATTTATTTTATTATTATTACTACTTACACATATATTTTGTTACATTATACTATACCTATTTATTTTTATAATCCTATGTGCATTATGTGTATGGGCTTGTATTTTGGAGTGTGTGTGTGTGTGTGTATTTTTAATTTTTTTTTTTTGAAGGGTGTTACATACAGTACCAATGCCAACAACTCTAGTACAATTACCATTAGCCAACTTTATATTTATCCCACTACAAGACTTTATCTCACTTAACAAGGCCAAATAATCTATCATATGGTCATGGCACTAGAATCCACAATACGAGTTCTTTTTCATACTCCTAATATTAAGGGCTTGAACAATTTACTTGTTTGAGCAAGATTACCCATAGTTACAGTGCATTCTGGCATGGGATTATTGTGACTATGTTTTCCCAGCTACTTTGTCAAGCTTTCAATTTTTGTCGTACTTAAACTCCAACACTAAAGTCATGCGGCTCTTCATTGCTCACAGAATACCCTCAAGGCTCTGACCGTCGCTTAGTTATGTGATTGTTGGGCGGCTTTCCATTTATTTTCCAGTAGTTCTCTCAAGTATTTCCACTTCTTTTATAATGGTCACACCATCCTTTCCCTGGTTTATACCTCTAGTATTAGATGGAGCTCCTCTCATAGCAAAAGCAGATTATTCAAGGGTTTATAGTTATACATTCAGTTAAGAATTTTTTTCTTTCCTCAAACTTGACAATGTTAAAGGCTTCATGTAGAGCGAGAGATCTAGTTCCCATTATTTGACCTCTAACGTCTTTAAAGTTTGAGTGTAACTTGAGCAGAAATTCATATTTTCTTTCTCTATCTACCAGCTTCTTATAGATATTTTGATTAGCTCCACAAGCCTATTCTTATGTATCATATAAGTTAATTTGCTACTAGATTTTTTGTATTGTCGAGCAATTGGCTACAACCTTTAAATCCCCATGCTTTAGATCTTTAATCATCCCTTTTAGTTGAAAAAGGGCTGCTATATTTTCAATGGCAAAATAGGTGTCTCTGGCTAAATCCTAAATTTCCTTCGGTTTTTTTGTTTGGCAAGAAGATATTCCTCATTAATGCCAAGATTCATGTAACTAACCAGCCAAGATAAGACCATGAAATAGGTTGTACTGCTCGGGATTGTCTGCAATAGGCTATACTGCTTCATCCACAACTTCATGGAAGGCATAGAAGGTGCTAAAATTTACAGAATTTCAAACCATTTGAGCCATAGCTCTGATACCATGAGGAAATTTTGATTTCTCTTATTGCTTGATTTAATAATAAAGGGCATAAAAGAATAATTAGAGTAAGGCAAGCAGGAATCAAGAAACCAAATCCTCCATATTACAATCCTAAATTTAACAAAATAAAAATAAGATAATAACATCTATAAAATATCACTTAATAATAGGGAAAGATGGCTAACCTAAATATTAGGGTTTAACTAGCAAGAACATAATAATAGGCTAGCTGTGATTGGCCTGGACCCTCTCTTCAACAAAAACTAAGATTAATTAATCATATTGGTGGTTTTTGTAAAGAAGAACTTATAAGTGAAGTATTTGAATTATATTTTGAAATGATTAACCAAGAAATATCTCCTAATATTGTCACCTACAACATTTTAATCCATGGTTTCCCCTCCATCAACAAAATGCAACAAGTTTCTAGCTAGATTTCTAAATGAAATAACTCTAAAAGACATTACTCCTAATCTTTTTACCTTTAATGTACTAGTTGATGCATTTTGTAATAAGGATCATAGAAGCTCAATCTAAATGCTCTATAAAACATAATGCTATTACCTTCAATTCTTTAATGAATGATATTGTATGTGGAATAATGTTAAAGAGTCAAGATTAGTATTGAATAAAATGATCAAAACTAGCTTGGTACCAACTATTGTGAGTTAAAATATATTAATTAATGCATATTGTAACATCTTGATTTTCTAATCTTGTGATTAGCTACTAGTCAAGGGTGAATTAATAATTAGCAAATGATTAAAAATTTAGATGATTAATTAATAATTTGAGTCCTTGGGATGTTGAATGAGCAGATACGAGTAAAAGAATCGTGTCTTGGAATGAAGCATTTGCGCAAGGTGAGGATTTTGCTTGATGTGTTATGCGCCTTAGCTGATGCTACTTGCGCCTCGGCACATGGCACAAAAATTTGATTAATAAGTCATGAGTCAGTCGGTGGTTCAAAGAAGAAAACAAAGAAATGCAAGAGAAAGTGGAGAAGAAGCAGAGTTCAAATAGGGAAAGAAAAATTTGGACCATTAAAAGAGATTTATGACTAGTAACTTATCAAGTAAAGCTTCGTACAGCCCTTACCTTCATTCTACTATAATTTCTTAGTATAAGTTATAGAGAAATTGAATCGGGAAAATTTTGAGGGTTAGTTTCTTACCTTATAGTAATAAAAAAAATTCTCAAGAGTTAAATTAAAGATTTGTGACTAGTTTGGAATTGAAAGATAAAGCTTTAAATTTTAGGCTCCATTTGGCCCTAGATTAGAGGGAAAAAGGGGTGGAAATCATGTGGAAGCAAAATGGGATCGCTAAAATGATAATAAGCGGTAGTTGAATGGTAATGGGCCTAGAGTGGCTAAATGAAAAAGAATGAATGACTAATTATAGCTTAAAGTAATAAATAAGTAGTTTTTAGTCAATTGAATCAATTGATTAATCGTGCTAAGTGTATGTAGTATTGGCGTGTTTTGCGAGTAAGTTATGAGAAGAAGTTTGTGGAGAGCTTTAATGGTAATTGAAATTCACGAGTAACCTTTCTTGTAACAGAAGTAGTGAGGTAACTAAATAACTTCCTTTATTTGATTATCAATTGTAACTGTTTAAAAGTATGAGTATTACTGCATGAAATGATTTAAAAATAAGCATGTTTTCCAATTAAACATTTGTTGCATGACATTGATTTGTAAAGAACTGAGTTTATGACTTTGAATGCTTTGTGATTTTATATATATAATATATGCAATGGTGGTATATGGAAATGTGATGAGTAAGAAAGTATGATCATAAGGGTAAGAGTTCACCTATACGGAGAAGTAGAAAAAGACCATATGACATTATCCTCTGCCCGATGGGATATGGTGTTGGAGAATTGTATCTCTTAGTGCCTTTTGAGGTTCGGTGTAAGAGATTATTTCCTTAGTGCCTATTGAGGTACTGTAACATCTAAAAAATTCTAACCCTAGTTTATTAACCTAATGAGGGTAATTAGTGAATTAATGAGATGTGTGGCCAGAGGGGCTTAACTTGGCATCATTATTGTGAGTTTCAGCCCTAAAGTGGGTTCGAATCAATGACGGGCCACTCGGGCAAGGAAAGAGGAAAAAAAAAGTAAAGAAACCATCCTCTGTGCTACATGCCACGATGCGTGATTGGTCTGCCATGGTGCACAGAGACAATTTAAATGTAACGAGCTCCTTCTGTGCTATGTGCCACGACGGAGGGCTA
>NW_026555340.1:2408193-2442798 GCF_029017545.1 Prosopis cineraria | reverse complement strand
AGCACCACTTGAAGCCATCTTGTCAATTAGTTCCAAGCCTTTAAGGAAGTGAGATCAATCAAGCATCCACCACTAGCGGCATCAATGTTAACTTTGTCTCTTGGAATCAAGCCCTCATAGAAATATTGGACTAAATTCTCACTAGAAATTTGATGGTGTGGGCATTTAGCCAAAAGGCCTTGGAATCTAGTCCAATACTCATAGAGACTCTCATCCTCTCCTTGTTGGACCCCATAGATTTGCTTTCTCAAATTGGTGACCTTGGAATTGGAAAGAATTTATCTAAGAAGAGTCTTCTTAGCTCAGCCCATGTGCTCACTTTCACATAAGAAGGGTAGTTGAAATACCATTCCTTTGCTAAACCTTCAAGAGAAAATACAAAAGCCTTAGCTTGAACATCATCAACATTTACATGCATAGGCTTCATAGTATCACAAACCAATAGGAAAGTATGCAAAAACCTATGACAATCCTCTCCTGGTAACCCATGAAATTTAGGCAATGCATTAATCAAGAGGATTTAATTTCAAATTGAACATTAGTAGGAGGAACATATAAGCCATAAGGATTATCATGCCAATTAGGTTGAGTTAATTGCCTAATGCTCCTCTCCTCTCTAGGGTTATGCAAGCCTTCAATTCATTATTAACATGGCCATCATCATGCAAATTCTCATTCCCATTCCCATGGCCCTCATTATGCACATGCTCATGTCCTAAGATACCTTCCATGTTGAATTACAAACCAAATGAGAATCAAGAATAGGTGTGATCTTCTCAATCTAGAAATAGTCCTTTCAATTTCTGGATCTAATTCAACAAAAGAGGTATGTTTTTCTTCGGTCATGCACTAATCAAGCTCAAGAAAATTAAGAACAAAGAACAAGCTAAACTAAAATGCAAATCAACATGAAACAATTCAAAACACACAAAAGCAAGAGAAATAATTTTTTTATTTTTTTTTATTAAACTCAATAGCAACAAAATGAAAAAAAAATAACACCAACAAGTAGAAAGAGAGTTAGAAATGCTCAATCAAGAAGCTTTGGCAATTCTGGAATTCGCACAGTAGGCTCTCTGGAGACAGTGAACTTGTGAATTTTCTCATCAGCAAATCCACATGATAATTCCCCTGAAACTTTTATGAGAAACACAAGAGATATACAGGAAATTATATAAAATTTTAGATTAAAAATCCTGCCCAATCGTTCCAAATTTTCACAAGTTGGTCCTCAAGTCTGGAGAAACAGGATTTCGTCCAGAAGACCTTCAGAGCTTCTAACAAACTTTCAAATAGGAAAATGGAAAAATTGAGAAAATCCTAAACACAAGAAACAAAGATAAGACAGTATAGAAAAATGAAACTGGAATCAATCAATTTGAACGCACAAAGAGGAAGATATGCTAACTCAAAATTGAAACAGGGTTTTGGAAATCCTCTGTAATGGCTCCCTGGACCTTGTTAGATTGTAAAATTTCCACAGGACACTTCCCACGTCCAAAATTGACCAACCATTTTTAAAGTGAAGCTAGGATATAGAGCTTTCAATGAAATAAATTTCAAGTTCAAATTCCCTCAGACTCATTCCCAGTTAATTTTTCAATTTCAGACAGAGACACTAGAAACAGAGTAGTTTCAGCTCTACATACACCAAACCAACGAAAATTGCACTAATTTTTTTTTTCTTTTCAAAACAGAATAAAAACACTCAAACACACAAAAAACACTAAACAAAACACAACACAATTTTTATAATTTTTCAAAAAAAATTTCAGGACACTAAAATATAAATTAAGTACTAAACAACCTTAGAATTAAACTTAAACCATTCCCCGGCAACGGCGCCAAAATTTTGATAGGAAATTAGTCGCTTATCCTCAAAATTACACTAAAGCTAACCCTAATGCAATATAGGGCCAACCCTAGGTCATCTCCCAAGGAATGGTTTTAAGTCTAATTGAAAGTTATCTAGTGAAATAAATCAACCAAAGTTTGTAGGAATTTAGTTATCTAGCTAATTATCTAAACTAATTACCTAATATGCAAGTAATTAAAATGCTAGTGAAAGTGAGTGAAATGAACTTCCCTTTTTACAATAATGGAACCCTAGAGATTAGTTGATTTTGGACTCATTATCTTCTCATGATTAGGCTAAGTTTAGCTTCCCTTTCCTCTTGACTAAAGCTGTCATGACTTAAGAAAATTATCCTAAGCCAATTAACCTAATTAGCTAACCTCCCTAGGTCTTAGATTAAAGTCCCTAGTTCAATTAACCAATTGGTGAAGACATTAGCCAAGTGATTCACTCAAAATCCTCTCTCAACAGCCATGGTCAAACACATAAATTGAGCAACCACAAGATTATGTCAAGCTACTCAACAACAAAGCATTAACACCACAAGATATATGCTACAAAAACACAAGCATTAACACCACAAGATTATGCAATATAACACAAAAATTCACTAATGAAAAAACACAAGATTATGTGCCAACAAAGAGTGGCAAAATTCAGTCATGGCTGTCCAAGGAAGAAATTAAATGAAACAATCCTCTCTCTTTACATCAACATCAAATTCAAATTAGAATTTATAAGCTAAGATGATTAAACCCTAGATTAAGGAATCTAACCATCTAGTAAAAGAGAAGAGGATAGGAAACAAAAGAACTTAGCCAATTTGAAGCTCAAGACTCATCCTCCATCTTCATCTCTCTAGGATTCCACAAAGAAACTTAGCCAATCTTCATCTTCAAGAACCCTAGTGATTGCTTGTGAAGGCCAAACTCCATAGCTCTTGAATGATGGAAATGAGCTTCAATCCTTGTGAAAATGGAAGGGATGGAACGAAAATGAAGAGAGGAGAAGAATGGTATGAGTTTTGTGGAGGTTTGGTGGCTGAAAATGGAGGTTAGGGTGCTGGAAAATGAAGAACAAAAGAGAGAAAATGAAGAACACTATGAACAAGAGAGAGAGAATGTGGAAGATGAATGAGATATGTGTTGGATCCCATTTGAGGCTTAAAATGGCGTGCTCCTTGGTGTCTCCCATCAGCTGAAGCTTAATTAAAATAAGGAAAAAGAAATTAAAATGTAAATGGGAGCCTTGTCACACTTGCAAGGTGGCAAGCCTTGTCACACTTGCAAGGTGGCAACTTCCTATGGGTTTGTAGATGATTCCAATGTGTGCCTAATTTCCCATGTGTCATCCACATCATTTTAGCTGATATAATCCTCAAAATAATCATAATTCACGTGCAAACCATCAGCCATTGTCCTCAAGGAGTGTTGACCTCAATTGCCCAATTGATGCACAAGTCACATGCCACCTATGTCACATAAATCACATAATTCAATTAAATAGCATATGATATAATAAAATCTAATTCATGTCCAGAATTAAATTCATAATTAGAAGGGAGAATTTATTAAATTAACCAATTTTAGGCTGTAACAAAATTATATAAAAATTTCACACACAAGGCAAACCAAAAACTAGGACAAACTAAGACACTTAAGAAAGTGTTGACTTTTTATTTAATTACTCCCAAACTAAAATGAATTTTAAAAATATAATTTCACCATTCATCAACTGGACATAAAATGCACTTTGTCAATTTTTCTTGTACATTTTCTCAAAAGTTCATTTTTTGGACCAAAATGCCCCTAGTGCACTGATATTAGAAACTTAGGCAAAGTTCCAAATCTAATGCAATGTGTGCACTGAAGGTGATAAATCATTAATAAAATGGTCCTAATTGACAAATAAAAGTGGGTAACAAATGTGTTCTATCACTTAGTGAATCAATATCTCTCAGATATCTGAAAATCCTTTTCATTGCTATCATATAGGATTCTTTTAGTGCTGATTGAAACCTTTCACAAAGACCAACACTAAAGGACATATCTGGACGACTTGATGTTAGATATAGAAGAGATCCAATCATCCCTCTATATGATTTGCAATCATATTCTATTTCAGTAATATCATCATCCATTTTGATGGTTGAGCTCATTGGAGTATCAATTCCATTAGCTTGATCCATCCCAAATTTTTTAAGCATCTCTCTAAGATATTTAGTTTGACATACAAATATACCATCCTTTCTTTGATTAATTTGTAGTCCCAGAAAGAATGTCAATTTCCCCATCATAGACATTTTAAATTCTTCCTACATTAACTCAAAAAAATTTCTTATCTAGAGATTCATCAGTTGCACTAAATATAATATCATCTACATAAATTTTAACAATTAATAATTGATCCTTTTTTCTTTTTATAAAGAGAATAGTATCAACTTTACCTCGATTGCATCCTTTTTCTAAAATAAATAACTCAATCACTCATACTAGGCTCTTAATGCTTGCTTGAGTCTATAGAGAGCTTTCTTCAATTTGAAGACAACATCAGATTTCTGAAGATCTTCAAAACCAAGTGGTTATTCAACATATACTTCTTCAAGGATGCAGCCATTGAGAAATGTACTTTTTGCATCCATCTAGTATAGCTTGATATCTTTCACAGATGCATAGGCTAGAAGTAGACAAATTGCTTCCAATCTAGCAACTAGAGTAAAAGTTTCTTCATAGTCTATACCTTCTTCCTAATTATATCCTTTTGCCACTAGTCATGCATTGTTTTTGATAATGATTCCTCCTTCATCAAGTTTGTTCTTGAAGACCCACTTAATTCCAATTACTAGATAATTTTTGGGCATTAGTATCAAGTCCCATACTTGGTTTCTTTCAAATTGATTAAGCTCTTCATGTATTGCATCTATCCAGTACAAGTCAGATAAGGCTTCTTTAACTATTTTTGGCTCTTTTTCTGAAATAAAGGCTGAATGACTAGCAATGTTTTAGAATTTACTTTTAGTCTAGATAGGTTCATTGACATTCCCAATGACTTGATCTAGGGGATGATTTTTGTTATTTCTCCAAGCAGTTAGTTGCTGAATTGCTTCAATTTCATTATCTTCGATTGGAATCTCAGATTTCTCTCCTGGAGCTTCTGTTGAATTTTGTTTCATCAGCTGAAGATCACACAACTCTTTAGTGACATCATCAACATCAAGAATCTTCTTCTTTTCTATAGGAAATACTTCAAATACTACATGTACTGATTCTTCTATGGTCTCGGATTTGAGGTTGAATACATGAAAAGCTTTACTCCTGTTAGAGTATCAAAGAAAAATTCCCATGTCTGATTTGGGATCAAATTTTCCTAGATTCTCCTTGTTGTTGTTATGAATGAACACCTTGCTACCAAACACATGGAAATGAGATATGTTTGGCTTTCTTTCCTTATAGAGTTCATATGGTGTCTTGTTGGGCTTAGGACTTATGATAAATATTTATATTTATATTTATATGAAATATAAAATTCAAAGTATAATTATATATATATATATTGTTGAAATATATATATATATATATATATTCATATATGTATATATGATATATATTATATTATCTAATCTTATATTATATTATATTATGTTAGTTTTAAATTTAATTTTATATGATAGATTAAATTTAATAACTAACATGATATAAGAGAATATCATGTCATTTTTATAATTTGAATTTATGAGATAAATTTGAATTAGATATGATATTATGGATTAAATTTATGAGATAAATTTAATTAAATTTTCCTGGGCTATTAAATGGAAGACGAAAACCCTTATCTATACACTATATATAGATAGAGATGTCCTTTATGAAAGATGAGAGAGTTAGAAAAATTTTGATCGCTAAAACACTCTGAGAGCCACGAAACGCCCTATAAAAAGGAAAATTAACGTTCAAAGAATAACGGACGCTGAGAGCGCTAGCACGCTGTTCGAGTTAAAGAGCTATTCATGTGGATACTAGTAAAGGAAGCAGATCTACATTGTCAGCTCTTGAGATCCAAACTCTTGAAGAGAACATGCGTCAACTTCAAAGAATTAAAAGGTAACTCTTCTATCCACCTTGACTTAAATGAGTTTGTTTAGTCCATATCAAAATAGAGACTTAAAAATTTTAATCTTCCACTGTGCCTCCTTATCCGACAATATATATACACCTATGCATCCTAGTTTGTAGCTTAAATCTTTAACAACATAGTTATACATTCATTATAAAAAATTGGTCATACCATTAACAATAGAGGCTATCCTTTCCTCGTTTCCTTTCTCGGCCTTCCCATGCTCTCTTCAGCTGCATACAAAGGTAACAGAGTGAGACATACATCCTAGTAACTTAGATAAACCCCAATATTGATCAGTAAGTAAAATCATAAAAAATAGTATAGATATGCATATATACCAAATCATACTTAATGAATCCACTATGCTCATGCACTCCCAGTTCCTACCAGCGAAGCAAGCTCAACACTTGAACTGAGACTTCCAGTGTTACATGAAAGAAAGCCCACTAAACCTCTATTTCAGACCAAGCATCATTGGTCTGGGTGGTCTCTTGAGTCTCCACTAGCAAAGCATACTCAATGCCTTACATAGAGTAGGATTATGACTCCCTACCCTAGTTTAGGGTACACTCACAGATCATTCTCCTAAGTCCTTCTTGTCGTAGCAAGCTCTATGCTTAAGACCTTTAAAACTTTTTAGTCTTACACAATGTAAGGCTACGACCCCTTACCCTAGTCTAGGGTATACTCATAAATGCATATGAACATGCATCTTTACATACATTACAAGAGGGGGAGTGAATTAGGTGACACTTAAAAACTTTTGAAAACTTGAAAGAGTGAAGAACTTAAGTATGAAGGAAGAAGATGAGACACATAAGATTTATACTAGTTCAGCCTCAAACTTGGCCTATGTCTAGTCCTTAAGATCACACTTGAGAATTTCAACTAAGTTCACAAGCTTCAATAGGTGCTTGCCATCACAGTACAACTCTAAGACTTAACTTGTCTTAAATCACTCAACAAACCTTGCTACAAACTAATAAGTTGTTACAAACACTTGAAGAATACCTTTTCAAGATTTATAAAGAAAGAAATAAGCTTTTGAAAGCTTATAAACTTATGATAGCTTTTAAACATATGAGAGCTTTTCACAATTCTTTTTAAGAATAATGACTGAATGCAAGAAGTGAAATGGATAACTTGAAAGCTTTTCAATTGCTCAAATAATGATTAGTTTGCTTAAAGATTATTAGTTTTCATTCTAGCTCAAAATGAATTACATATATAGTTTTAGTAGTTGATAGACCATTGTAATAATGAATCTATTCGTTGGTGCAATTTCTTGTAAGTGATTGGCAAAAATAAAGCTTGGATTTTTCCAGAAATGTATAAATGATAAATCACATATGAATCACTTGATCTTTTATGCATGGTTTTGCACTTCTGAATAAAAATCTAGTTTTGTGTGCTAAAACTTACCTGGTACCTCTTTGCTCTTATGCGTGGTTTTGCACTTGTGAATAAGCATTTGGTTTTATGTGCCAAAACTCATGTGGTACCTCTTTGCTCTCATGCATGGTTTTACACTTGTAAATATGCTTACATATCAAAGTGTTAAATCTTACGAGTGAACCATTAGCTCTCACTTGTGGTTTTACACATGAAAAACTATTATAAGTTCTGTAAGACAAATCACACATGGAACCTTTTTCCTCTCATGCTTGAAATGGCTAGAAAAATGCCAAATCTAATTTTTATGCTCAAAACTCGTATGGAACCAGAAGGCCATCACACGTGAAATAGCAAGCAATAATGCACAAACTTGTTTTCTTTCTCCTTTTAGTATTAGAAAATTAGGATTTTAATTTTAGGAAATAGTCTTCTCTATAAGCCTATATATATTAGGCATACTCCCTTTTGTAAACAAAAGAGAAGTTAAATGAAATTATTCATTTTATAGTTTATGACAGTTATGAGCCTTAGTGCTTTGTGGTGGCATCCCATGTGAAAAACAGATGTGATCAAGAGCCTAATTAACTCTTATGGTGTCTTTGAAGGTTGAGATTCCTAGAGGTAGGTGCTCTAGAGGATCTTATCCTTGATTATTATCTTGTTGTCTATTTCATTTTTTTCTTTATTTTTGTCCTAAATTTCATCCCTTTCTTTTTGTTCTTGTATTTTTGTTGTGTTTCAGGGTTCTATTCCTAAACTAGCATGATTTTGCTTTTGCATTCTCTATCAGATTGGCATCAGAGCTTTGGTTGTTAGTTTGCTAGTTGTGGTTTGAATTCTTATCCTTTCTTCTTCTTCTTCTTCATTTTCATTATTTTCATCTTCTTCTTCATCTTGAGTTATTTCTTTTGTGATCATCTTTTATGTACCCCATCTACTTCTATCTTTTGGTTTTCCTCTTCTTCACCTTTGTGACTTTTCTATCTTGTGTGAGTTTTTATTTTATTAGCCTAGTCAAAAAAAATCCTAGAAATTCATGCAAAATAAAGAAAAAAAAAGTGTTAGCTTGTTAAAAAAAGAAAAAAATCTAAAAATTCAAAAAAATAAATTATAAATATATATATATATTGTACTGTGAGTTGTGATTATAGGAAAAGGCTATTCATGAATTCCAAGTCACTAAGAGGTTGCCTGAAGAGAAAAGTCAATTTGGTGGTAAGAAAGTCTTCTACTTTTGTCACTTTCTTATTTTTTAGTTTTTGGTAACACTTTTAAAATTTTCTACTATCTTATTTTGCTATTTGTACTACTCTCCTATTCTATTTGGCTTTCTATTTTTGTCTTTGAGTATTTGACTCTTTGACTTTCATTTCTCTCTTTCTTATTTTTATTTGTCACATGTGGTTTTCCCTTTTGCAAGCTTTATTTTATTTGAAAAGTTTGCTCTCCTATTTGTTTTAAAATTTCAAAAATTTGCAAAAAAATAAAAAATCCTCTTTTCATCTAATGCTTGTTTCCTAGTTTTTTTAATTTAGAAGATATTCACTTGGTTGTTTCTTAGTTTATTGATTTGTGTTTGGTTTCACCATTGGATTCTATCCACAAGCTTAGTGAGTGGTAAAAGGAAAGTGTGTTTTTCATCATTAAACAAACCATTATTTTCTTTTTAAGGAGAATAAGGATGAGCTGGAGACTTCTTCTTCTAAAGGGAAGAAGCGTGAGACCACTAGCGATGATGAGGGCTATGAAGAGCCCCTTTCTCCTAAGGGATAGAAATCCTCAAAGTGTGATGTTGACTTACCAGACCAAAAAGTAAAGTATCCTTCATTCAAGGGTAGCAACAATCAAGAAAAATACCTTCATTGAAAAATGAAGATAAACCAAATCTTCATGACTCTTGATTTATCTGAGTCAAGGACTGCTTCTTTTAATTTCACTAACTATGCTGTTTATTGGTGGTAAGATTTATAGTATAAAAGAAGCTAACTTGGGAAAAAGCCCATTAAAATGTGGGAGAAGCTTAAAAGATACATGAGAAAGGCTTATGTTCCTAGCTACTACTACACGGAGCTAAATAAAAAATTAAGTATATTTTCTTAAGGATTTATGATTATGGAGGAGTATGTGCATGAGTTGAATATTTTAAAGTTTCGTGCAAACATTTAAGAGAATGAACGTGAAGCAATGTCAAGAATTATGGATGGCTTAAGGCTAGAGTTGAGAGGTAAGATTGACTTGTATACTTTTGTGGATAAGGAAGAGCTCATACACAAAGCTATAAAGTTGGAGCAGAGAAATAAGAACAAACATTCCAAGTCCTCTTGCAAAGACTCCAAGGCAACTTACAAATAGAAGGATTCCAAGGCCAAAGATACATCCAAGGCCAAGGAAGAAACGAAGGCCAAGTATGAGGGTGAAACTTCTAACCCTAAACCTTCTTCTTATTCATCTAACACTTGTTCTATTAAGTGTTTCAAGTGCCATGACGTAGGCTATATGGTGAGAGATTATAGCAATAAAAGAGCTATGATCTTGAGAGATGATGGTGGTTATGATAGTATGCATGAAAGTGATAAAGATAATACTGATAATGTTGATAATGATTCTACCTCCCATAAATCAAATGATGTGCTTAGATGCAATGGTCTTGTTAACTCTATCTTGGTGATAAGAAGAGCTCTCAACATTCAACAAAAGGAGGATAATAAACATGAGCAATGTAAGCATATTTTTCACACTAGATGCTTCATCAAAGGGAAAGTGTGTAGCATAGTAATTGATAGTAATAGTAGCACTAATGTAGCTAGCACTTTACTTATAGATAAATTATCTCTATCTTTGATTCTACTCCCCAAGCCTTATAAATTGCAATGGTTGAATGATTATGCTAAAATAGAGTTTCTAAGAAAGTATTGATTACTTTCTATATTGGGTTTTATACTTGTGATGTATTATGTGATGAAGCCCTTATGCTTGCTGGACACTTGTTAATAAGTAGGCCTTGGCAGTTTGATAGTAAGGCTACCCATGATGGTTTTAGAAATTATTATAAGGTACCTTTTAATGGTAAGGCTATTTTATTAAATCCTTTTAGGCCTATCCAAGCCTATGAATATCAACTGAAGATTGCTCAAGATTACAAGCAAAGGAGAGATCTCCTTAATTGTGGCATGAGTGAGAGAGAAAAGAAAAAGAGTATTACTTTACTTGAAAGTGAATCAAAAGAGAGAGAAAAAAAGAGTGGTGAGA
This sequence comes from Prosopis cineraria, assembly GCF_029017545.1. Lineage (NCBI taxonomy): Eukaryota > Viridiplantae > Streptophyta > Magnoliopsida > Fabales > Fabaceae > Prosopis > Prosopis cineraria. Next base: position 2,432,183 of record NW_026555340.1, on the reverse strand, counting down.
AGTTGAGAAAAGAGAAAAATAGAATGGTGGGAGTGAAAGAAAATATTATTATGTGGGAAAAGTGAGATTCAAGAAGCTTTAATGAGTGATCGAGATCTTACTATAATTCCTAAGAATATTTATTTTTTTACTGACACTCTTGATCCTACTTTGTCTTCTAGTTTTTTCTTTTTATTACAGGATTATAGAGATCTATTCCCTGATGAGGTTCCGATGGACTTCCTTCCTCAAGAGGAATTGAGCATAGGATATATTTCTTGCCCATAACTACTATTCTAAACAAGCCTGCTTATAGGGCTAACCCTAAAGAGACTAAGGACATCCAGTGCCAAGTAGAGGAATTAATGATGAAAGGCTTTGTGTGTGAGAGCCTTAGCCCTTATGCTATCCCTATTATCTTAGTCACAAAAAGACAGATCTTAAAGGATATGTGTTGATTGTAGAGCAATCAACAAAATCACTGTATCATTACCCTATCCTTATACTTGATGAGTTGCATGGTGCTTCTATCTTTAAAATTGATCTTAGGAGTGGTTATAATCAAATTTGCATGAAAGAGGGTGATGAATAGAAAACTGCCTTTAAAACTAAGTTTAGATTATATGAATGGTTAGTTATGCCTTTTGGTTTGACTAATGCTCCTAGTACTTTTATGGCATTAATGAATTATGTTTTTAAAAAATTTATAGGCAAGTTTGTTGTAGTTTACTTTGATAATAATATGATTTATAGTAAATCTTTGACTAATCATGTGAATCATCTTAAAACTGTGTTTGACACCTTGAAGGAATATAAGCTATATGCCAATTTTCAAAAGTGTTTCTTTTGCATGGACTCTGTTATGTTTTTGGGATTTATTGTTGGATCACAGGGAATCCGTGTGGATGAGGAGAAAGTTAAATCTATTCATGAGCTAAAGCCATATTTAGTCTTATACAAGAAGTCCAAGAGCTTAGAGAGTATTGGGGCACTCCTCTCAATCCTAAAAGAGAGCATCTAAGTGTGTATAATGTGCTTAAGATCTAAATTCACAAAGAGTCAAGCCCAAGAGGTTCAAATCCTAGCCTAATGCAAGGAAGACTATAAGTGGAGCCTCTTACAAGCAAGGAGGCATGAAATCCTAGTGAAAAAGTCAAGGGTGGCATGATTTTGAGTCTTTTATGATTCTTTAATTGTCTCCTTAATTGTTTTCTATTTTAGTGGTCTGTTGACTTGACTCCCTTTCTTAAGGAGCAAGACTAGTCATAGTTTCTTATTTTGAGTCTAGTTAAAGATTAAGATTAATTATATTATTTTTAATTTCTAAGTTTTGTAATCTTATGATTTTATGATCATGTCTCCTAAATGATGTAGCTAAATACCTATGTATGTCATGTGTGTGCTAAAGTTTAGTAACATTAGTGGAAGGACATTACACAAATTACCATGAGTATTAACCATGCTTCTATTGGATAAGGAGGCACAGTGAAAAATTTAAATTTAAAAATCCCTTTCTCTATATAGACCAAACGAACTCATTTAAGTCAAGATGGATAAAAGAATTATCTTTCAATTCTTCAAACTTGACACGTGTTTTCTTCAATAGTTTGGATTTCAGGAGCTGACAATGTAGATCTGCTCCCCTACTAGTATCTACGTGAACAACTCTCTAACTCAATCAACGTGCTAGTGCTCTCAACATCCGTTCATCTTTGAATGTTAGTTTTCTTTTCTTTAGAGTGTTTCGTGGCTCTTAAAGTATTTGGTTAGCAAAACTTTTAAAACACTCTCTCTACTGTGCACATCCCTCATATCTATTATACGTAGATTAGGGCTTTTGCCTTCCTTTTGAAGAGCCAATTAAAATTTAGATTAAATTTATCTCATAAATAAAATCTATATCATATCTAAATTAAATTTATCTTATAAATTCAAACTATAAAAATGATATGATATTCTCTCATATCATGTTAGTTATTAAATTTAATCTATCATATAAAATTAAATTTAAAACTAATATAATATAATATAATATAATATATATCACATATACATATTATATTATATATATACACGAATATATTTTAAAAATATATACATATATATTACACACACACACACATATCATATACACACACACACATATGATATATATAATTATATTTTGAACTTTATATTTCATATAAATATATATATAAATATTCAATATATATATATATATATATAATTCATTCACCCTATATTATATTCATTGAATATAGACATATTCCAAATTCATTAAACTTTGACATTATAGCTTGTGTTGGGCTGTTCTTGTGTGTGACCTTATAAGCCCATATGAAGTTAGCAGTAGGCTAATTACGCTATTAGCCTACAAGTCACAAGTGGCCTCTAGCAAGACATTACAACTACCTAATTCATATGGGATCGATAATCTAATGCAACCTATCATATAACCGTATTATGTTTCTTTTGCCATACAATACTTCAGTCAAGTTTGAGACATGGAATTGTCATTCTACTTTACCTGACCATTACTTTCTCGATTTCTGAGTGGACTGACAATGGCAATAGAATTGTCTGACACCTTGTACTCTTTCAAGTGCCTACAACTTTGATTGATATCTTTATAATTAGTTAAAGTCATACTAGTCTTGTTTCATCTATGATCCCTCGTAAATAACCGACTAGGAACAATTAGGACAATTACTATAGTTTGTCTAAGGATACAGTTATCATAGTGAACATATAATTAATATGATAATAAAAGAGAAATTCATTAAATAATAATGTTTATTGTACAATAATTGCCTTAAGGCACAATTTCTAACAGCTTGGACATGTGATCTCAAATATTATGGTAAAATTTGATGTTACTTGTCCTTTTTTGAGTGTAATGTCTACCTAACATTACCAATTTATCACACTAATCTCACCTAAATTATAGATGGAGGTCTAACAATCCTCTATTGTCAATAAGGTTGATAAACATTTAAAATATCAATTACATATCTAAAATTTGGATAACTAGCTATAATACTTAAATAGTGAAGATCTTCTTCAAGTACTGGCCCAACATTCACATGGTTGCTACCTTTTCCCCTTCAAATAGCATCATGTGCTCTAAGTTTTACCTCATCAATTTGTGGGCTTCAAGTTTCTCTTTATAGTTGCCATCTCTTTTCTGTAACCAATACTAATTTTTGATTGTGTTTAGCCTTATGATTCTTTCCTCTTGCATTTTCCATTTGAACCGCCTATCCTCCTTATCTCATTTATTTCACTCACTTACTAGAACATTGAAGTCATTACCGTCTCCAAAGAGTAGAGATGACCAAACCTTATCAGCTATCTCAACGACACATATCCAAAACTAGAATCAAGTCCTTCTCCCTCAAACTTGCAATACAAATAGTAGTTTGTAAATGGCAGTGTAACATCCTGAATTTCAATCTCAGGAACTAGTTGCTAATTAAGGGTAAATTAGTAATTAGTGGATTGATTGTGGTTTGGATGTTGAGTTGATAATTTATATTAATGGGATGTTGTATTGATAGGATTGAATGGTAGAATGACAATCCGAGGTAAAACGTATGAACACAAGTGGGATTGGACTCACTGTGCCATGCACTGCAGCACATTGTCTAACAATCACTTAAAGTTAATGTGAACAGCTCGTGAAATTAGAAGTGAAAGAGTGAGTGGAGGGGAAGAGAAGCTTAACCCTACTAAGGCAAGCCATATCTGGAGGTTAAGAGTCTGCTTTAATTAGTGACTTGCTGGGTGAGTATCCCACAATCCTAAGCTTTAATTCTACCCCTTTTTCTTTGAATTTCATTAGTTAAGAAATTGAATCATGAAGTCCTATGGTGTTGAAATCTAAAAGAAAGGTTTAAAATAGGTTATCAAATATAGAATTAAGGTTTTATGACTATGGAGTTGAATGGTTGAGCTTTGAGAGTTTAAGCTTAAAATAGCCTAAAAGTTAGGTTAAAAGGATGAAATTGGTTGAATAAATGGATTAGGAGGTTCTTATGGTCATTTGAATAGCCTATAGGCTCAATGACTATAGTTAATGGATTAAATAATTCAAAAGGCATTGATTAGGCCATTATGTGTGTTAACAAATTCAGTTTAGCCAAATCAATGCTTATGTGGAATGTTGAGAGTTGACTAAGGGGTGTTGTGTTGTGTAGATTGAGTGCCTATGGCATTACTCGTGAGCATTTATGCCCCTGGGAGCTTAGTGTAATTGGTAACCCGTAGTAGCAAGGGTTAAAGGTAACTAGAGTAACCCTTTTACTTGTTCGTTTGTGAAATTTTTTACAAGTATTTTTATATAACTACGTACATGTTGTGAACTGATAGAGTAGTAGCATTATGAAAGATTATGCATATGGGTGTATGAGTAGTAATTGAAATGAATTTAAGGTGACATGTGCATTGCCATACATCGCATCTGTAAGAATACCCTAGATTATGGTAGGCGAAAGCGGCCCTACCATAAGGAGGTCTAGGAAGTCCTGATAATCCAGAGAGTAGAGCTTGACTCTGCTAGGATGGACCTTGGATAAGAATCATGATAATCTAGAGCATAGAGCTTGACTCCATCATGATAGACCCAGGATATGGAATAATCCATGAGGTTACTCTATAATAGGGTAGGGGGTCATGGTTCTATTTTACATAAGGCTAGGAAGTCTTAATGATCTAGAGTATAGAGTTTAACTCTACCATGATAGATCTAGGAAACCAACCATATGCAAAAAGGATTACCTAGTCTAAGCAGTGGTATGGTGGGCCCTGTTTTATATGACTAGAAGTCTTGGTCCGAGCATAGTTAAATAGAACCAAGAGTGCATTAGCATGAGCATAATGAGATTGATGATAATGAATTCTTGTATATGTATATAATATTGCTTTGATTCAAACATATGCTACTTTATCATTGGTTCATGATTTCGCTTTCTAACAGGTAATTAGGGTTACCTTTGAGTTACTAGGATATATGTCTCACTCTATTACTTTTGAATACGGGTGAAGAGAGCATGATAAGGTCGAGAAAGGAAGTGAGGAAACAATAGCTTCATTTAGTAGTGGTATGACTACTATATGCATATATGAATGTTAAAGTTGTATATAAAGTTTGAATTGCCAACTAAGATGCATAAATGGTTGTCTATGTGAATTGTATTATGGAACCTTGCTTGTATATGTATATGAAATAGCATCTCACTAAAGGTGCCCTAGTGATGGGTACATGGGTAGGCCTAAATGTCATTCAAGCAAGTGTATGTTACATGTGTTGGATAGGGAGGCACAATGAAACATTAAAATTTTAATGTTTTTATCCTGATATGGACTGAACGAACTCGTTTAGGTTAAAGTGGATAGAAGAGCTTCCTTTTAATTCTTTAAAGTTGGCGCACATTCTCTTTAAGAGTTTGGATATCAAGAGCTGACAATGTAGATCTGATCCCTCTACCGATGTCCACATGAACAACTCTCTAACTCGAACAGCGTGCTAGCTCTTTCAGCATCTGTTCTTCTTTGAATGTTAATTTTCCTTTCTATAGGGTGTTTCATGGCTCTCAAAGTGCTTTTGCTGTTAGAACTTTTCTGACTCTCTCATCCTTCATAAAGAATGTCTCTATCCATATATAGTATATAGATAAGGGTTTTTGTCTCTTACTTAAAAGCCCATGAAAATTTAATTAAATTTATCTCATAAATTTAATCTATAATATCATATCTAACTTGAATTTATCTTATAAATTCAAATTATAAAACTGACATGATATTCTCTCATATCATGTTAGTTATTAAATTTAATCTATCATATAAAATTAAATTTAAAACTAACATAACATAACATAACATAACATAATATATTACATATACATATTATATTATATATATACAAATATATCTATATATATACATATATATTTTGAAAAAATATATATATATTATCTATATTTTATTTTATATATCATATACATATATCATGTATATATATATTTATATATATATATATATAATTCATTCACCCTATATTACATTTATTAAATCTAGACATATTCTAGATTCAATGAACTTGGACATTGTAGCTCGAGTTGGGCTGTTCTTGTGTGCAACCATGTAGGCCCATATGAAATTGATAGTAGGCTAATTACATTATTAGCCCATAAGACACAAGTGCCTTTAACAAGACATTGCAACTACCCAATTCACATGGGGATCGATAATTCGATGTAATCTATCATGCAACCATATCACATTCCTTTTATTATGCACTATTTTTGTCAAGTATGAGACATGGAATTGTTATTCTCCTTTACCTGACCATTACTTTCTTGATCTCTGAGTGGACTGATAATAGCAATAAAAAAACCCTTTCCATTGTAGTATGGCCATACATTTTTCTCAGTCTTACTCATCAAGGGGCCCAGTAATATCTCTCACTTAATGTAAGGGATAAATTCTATTTTGACCACTCATATTCCTCTACATGAATATCACTAACCTTAATCATAGCCTTTATGATCACCCGGTCAAAGGTGACTTTTGACTAGGTCAAAGTTCAGTGGTCATCATGTAGGAATCCATGATGATCTCAGGTCAAAGGGCTTAGCGATATAGTTACATATGAGATAGGCTTATGACTTGTACCATACAGCCTTCTCATAGCGGGTCGATCAAGCACCTTATACTCTTTCAAGTTCCAATGACATTAATTTGCATCTCTACAATTAATCAAAGTCATACTAGTCTTGTTTCATATATGATTCCTCAAAGATGATCGACCAGGGACATTTAGAACAATCACTATAGTTTGTCTAGGGATACAGTTGCCATATTGAACATGCAATTGTTATAATAACAAAAGAGAAATTCATTAAATAACAATGTGCATAGTATAATGATTAGCCCTAGGGCACAATTTCTAATAGTATGTAATTTATTCCACTTGTTTATATGTGAATTGATGTGGTGATTTTGTGTTAAATGTGAATTTTGTATATATATGACACAAATGGTGAGGCGAAGCCCCATTTGGAAGATTCGAGTATAAATATGATTCCTGACCATATGGTGAGGCGAAGTCTCATATGTAAGAGTCGGATGGTTGAAAGTGGAATAAGTCTATGTGGTTATGTGTTATATATATTGTGCCTTATATAAGTATACAAGTGTGTAATATGGCATTAAGAGGTCAATTTGGGTAAATGATGTGATATATATGGTTAGTAATGTCAATTGATTATATGTGGTCCTTTCACACTTGGTTTAAGGCTTGAAGTGGTCTAATAAAACACGGAATGAAAATTGAGCACTTAGGGTGCAAGTTTTTGAAACAAAAAGTGACTTTTTACACTTGGGTGTTTAATTTTAGATCGGACCATTAAATCTAATCCAAACTTATTCCATTAGCTAGTATATGTTGTAAGCATCATGTGGGCACTTTAATCACTCCAATCGGATGTCAGATATGGAAATGGCATGATGTGAAAGTTTGTCTTCCGTGCTATCATATGACAATAAAAGTTGCTATCATATGCGTCGCGGCTAATGATGCCAACCGCTGTGCATGAGACAAATAGAAATAGGACACATTGCTCTGTACCATATGTCGCAGTGCATGTGGTACAAGTCAGGGCATATGGCCCTTTTTTCAAGGTTGAGAAGTTGTGTCTTGTTGAGTCCTATAAATGCATTTGCATGTCTGCTAGCCTCTTATTTGATTATATGTTTTAAGAAGTCAGGATCTTGCGATTTGGAAAATAAATAAAGGGCCATTATTTTGATATTGATTTGTAATTGTATTATTGTTTGTTTGGTTAGGAATGGTAAAGTCTGAATTGAGTTGGGACTTTACATGATGCACCTCCAATCCTCTCTTCGCTTCAAGCCATCAATAACACATTTATGGTTAGAGCTAGAAAGTAGGTGAATCCTTCACATTTCCTTATATTGTGAACTCTTGTGGCGTGTTCACTAAAGGTGCTACTTAGGTATCTAAAAAGGTTAAATTCAACTGAGTACATATATTTTGTACTAGTTGTCAAGCAAACACTTGAAAGCTGCAAACGGCTTGAATGAAAAGGTGTTGGTGCACCTTCACCCACCCTAGATTAGTAAGCTCCTGTTAATTAACATGATGCATTTGCTGACTTTTGATTACACCATTATAATTTTTTAACAAATATTAGAATAGGTCCTAGCATATATAGTAGAAATAGTATCAATGAAACTTTCAGGAGGACTTGCAACAACAAGTTAGGTATGAGATAAGAATTTATCATTATATATCTATCATTTTCCTAGGGTAATGTTGAATTTAATTTTGGCCTCTACATTAATTACTGTGCAACTTATAATTGTTATTGGAGCATTGGTCTCCTTCTTATTTGGAAGTGTCATAACTTAGAGGGAGCTAGCTCTTGCTGGCAAGTTATATAATTACTTTTCAATTGTCTAATTACTTTTCAATTATCTCTTAAAAGTTATTTAGTTAGAAGAAAAAGGTCTAAAGTAATTTTTTTAAGTTTGAAGGGCTTGTGCCATGCATTTCTTTGCTGATTTACTTGTGCATTTCTTATGCCTATGCTTTTACTTAGGTAGTTGATCACTCCCTCTACTGATTTCCTATACATCAATCATAGAAACTATATTTTTGTATAAACTTAAATCTTTTAAAAATGAATGCCAAGTTTTATTGATCATGGTGGGAGCCATTTTCATGGATAAGTTTGGCAGATGACTACCAATCTTGGTAAATCTAATTTTAAATTTTATTTTTCACTTATCATCATCATCATCTTATATATCAAAGTAGAGTAGAAGATTTAGTTGTATCAAAAAAGTGCTCTTATTCAGGCATTATTCTAATTTTTGCAAATAGAACACTCCTAGGATCTTTTATGAGAAGAATTGATTTCGTTCTCAAGGCAAGTCTTTGTAACATCTAGAATTTCTAGTTCTAGAATTAATTAATAAGTAGGGATCAATAAGTAAATTAATGTGTGATTAGGGTTTTGGATAGTGAAGTGGTGTTTTGACCCTTTGAGGTGTTAAATGAGCAAGTTTGAGTGGGAGAATGGCATTGTGGAGAGGATCGTGCAAGCATGGTGAGATTTTTCCTCACTTTGCCACATGCCGTGGCATACGTAATATGCACGGCAATGCATGGCATAGAATTTTGGCTTTTAAGTGCGTGGATCAGATAGTGAGGTGGGAGAAAACAGACAAAAGGAGTACGATGGGAGAAGAATAGAGGGAGCTCTGTTAGCCCAAGAGGTTATAGCCACTTGGGAGATATTTATGACTTGTTGCTTGTTGAGTAAGTTTTGTACTACCTTTAGCTCAGATTCTACTCAAATTTCTCTTAGTATAAGTTATAGAAAAATTAAATTAGGAAGGTTTAAGGGGTTGTTTTCTTACGCTCTAGTAATAGAAAGACTTTTTAAAGCTAAACTAAGACTTTACAACTGGTTCGAAAGTTAATGATAAAGCTTTGAAACTGTAGGTTTAAATAGGTTAAATTTAGTAAGCAAAAAATGGGTAAAAGTTGATCTAAAGTGCGCCAAAGCTATTGTAACATCTTAAATTTTAATCTAGAAAAACTAGTTGCTAATCAGGGGTCAATTAATAATTGGTAGGTTGATTGTGTTTGGATGTTGAGTTGATATTTTGTATTAGTTAGTTATTATGTTGATATGATTGAATCGTAGAATAGCAAGATGGGATGAAACACACAAGCATAAGTGAGATTAACCTCATTGCGCCACAAGCCATAGTGGATGCTGCATGTGCCGCGGTGCATTGTACGGAAATCACTTTAAATTGATGAGAACAACTCATGAAATTAGAAAGGAGAAGTGTGAAAAATGCATCTAGAGAGGAAGACGAGTTCATCTCTACTAGGGAAAGCATTATTGGCTATTAAGAGTTTGCTTTGGCTAGTGACTTATTTGGTAAGTATCGTACAGCCTTGAGCTACATGTCTACCTAAATTTCTTTAAGTTTAATTGATAGAGAAACTGAATCAGGAAGTTTTACGGAGTTCTAATCTTAAGGAAAGGTTTGAAAAGGGCTAAATGCAAAACTAAGGTTTTGTAATTGGTCTGGAGTTAAATGGTTTAACCTTAAAAGTTCAGGCTCAAATTGGCCTAAAGAATTATGTTAAAGCAGAGAAAATGATGAATAAATGAGTTAGGAGGGTGTTATGGTCATTTGAATAGCTTATAGGGCTAATGACTATAAAGAATAGATTATATGAATTTGAAAAGTGCTAATTGAAATGTTTTGTGGGTTAAGGAATTTGTTTTAGGTGAATTAATCCCTATACTAAATGTTAGAAATTGATTAAGGGATATTGCATTATATAGACTGAGCATTTGTGATATTGCTCATAAGAATCTACACTCTCGGGAATTCAATATTATTAGTAGCCTTGGTAAGAAGGGTAAAAAGGTAAATGGAGTAACCCTTGTACTTTCTTGTTTGTAAAATTATTTACAAGTATTTTGTATAACTATGTGAACTGTGTTATGAACTGATAGAGTAGTAATATTGTGAAAGAATATGCATGCTAGTGGGTGAATGTTGATTGAAATGTATGAGGTGAGACATATGCATAGACATGTGCATTACATCTGCGAGTATACCCTAGACTAAGGTAAGGGATCGTGGCCTTACTTTGTGCAAGGCGCAAGTCCTGAAGGTCTTGAGTGTAGAGCTTGACTTCACCAAGAAGGACCTAGGAGATCGTAAAGGCCTTAAGTGTAACCTCCTCTTATATTCACTTAATATAAAAGAAGATTACAGTGTTACCGCTACCTCACATCAATCACAATAATCAATTTTTATTTCAAAAGCTTTAGTCGAAGACTTATTTTGTAAAATCAATCAATTCACAATACAATTAGAGAGAAAAATAGTGGAAGTAAATCATATACTCCTCAAATACTTAGTGGACATAACCTACCAGCATTCCAATTCCAATTACATGCATTTCATCACAAATTAAGACTGAAATTTTGCTCGTGCACTGTAATGTCCACCTTAACATTACCAAAATTCACCACACAATCACAACAACCAATCATAATTAGGAGCAAGGATTTGCTCCTAATCTCACATTATATATATATAAGGGTTAAAACTAATAATCTTTTAAAAATAATTGAGGAATATATGGGATCCCATAAAAATCCTTTAAAGTGATAGTTTGAGCTCAAACTTAATGATTTATATAGGTATTGGAAGCATGGAAAAGTTTTGGAAAGCAAACCACTCCAAAACAGGGCCAAAAATGTCATTTTTAAGTGTTTTGGTCCATGCGTCGTGGCTCGTGGTTTGTGCGCTGCGGCTTGTGGCACAGAAAGACAAGTTTCCTCACTGTACCGTGCACCATGGCTTGCGCGAAATGCGCCGCAGTGCACCTGTCCACAACAGCAATGCTGTCATGACAGCTTTTCTGGACGAACTTCAAACGCGCGCCATTTTCATATCCGATGTCCAATTGGAGTGATTCAGGCGCCTACGTGAAGCTTATTCAATAATCTAACTAATGGTATAAGTTTCGTTACGATCAACATCATATGAGAATTTTAGACACTTGGATGCAAAAATCAATTTTTCAAAGAAATTTTCAACCATCCAAGTATCCAAAACTCATAACTAATACCATTAACTCATTGTGAGGCTTGAACCAAGTCCAATAGACCAAAATACACTTGAGTGACCAATCAAACACACAAAAAAACATACCAAACACAAAATTTGGCCACTCAATGGCCATTTTGCCTAATAAGGCCAAAATACATAATGAACACTACAAGCACTATTTGGCCTCTATTGCCACATAATACACTACCAATACATTGTCACCACTTAGATAAAACATTCCTTGCACTTGCATTAGTATTTTAGCCCATCACTATAAAAATTATCACATATTCACCTCATATACAATATTGGGCTAAAATACACATCAATATAGTATGAAACAAGTGCAACTAATTAAAATGATATGCATTCCTAGTTGGCAATATATAATATCATATAACAAGTTTATGTACACCACTCAAACTAAAATCGGGCCTTACAAAGAGTGTAGCAGATATGCGAGCCCCTGCCCGATTGCCTCCCTGGCTCAATCTCACTGGTAGCACCTGTAAAATGATAATCTATAGGGTGAGACAAAAATCTCAATAATTAAGATAATCTACATTATTGATCAACAAGCCACGTTATAAACAAGCATTAAAATAAGTGACATAATCACATTATATAATATCACCATAAATTTACATGCATGATCCTTAACCATCTGGTCCTCCAATACTCCCGACCGAACCAGTAGGCTATTTCATAGAACTAAACCACATGTATGGTCCCCAAGCTCACCATCCATGGTAGGACTACCCAACTAAGGTGTCCTAAACCACTTCTGGACTACTGTTTCCCCCTATTGCAAGTAATTGGGTGTCGTTACTCCAACACCGCATCCTACAGATGCTAAGGAGCATAGTCTCTAACTCTGCACCCTTTAGGGTACTAAGGAGAGTAAGTCTCCAACACCGCACCCATTTTTGGGCACTAAGGAGAGTAAATGCTACACCTGGCGTCCCGAGGTACTAGCAATGTCATATGGACTTAATCTTCACTATCTCTACTAGGGTGACCTCCCACCCTCTAATATGCCACATTTCACTACATATCTCCACATGACTATGCATAAATAAATTTTCAAACAAGTATAACAAAATCTTTCCATTTACTTCAAAAATATAGAATTTTACAAACTAATACTCCATTTTTTCTAAAATAGTTAACCTTTAAAGAATTTATGCATATATACTCAACAAATCATAGAAAAGCACTTGAGAATAACTTATACAAGGTAATAAACAATGCAAATTATCTAGTTACCTCAACCCTTTTGTTACTAAAAGGGTTACCCATGGTACTAAATTTTTTCTTGTGTTAAGGTAAGTCTTCCCACACCACAATCTACATCAACAAGTACTATATGTTAATTTTCAATTAACACAAGCACCATTAGCTAATAATAACCTCTCAATTCTCCCACTTCTCACTCAAATCCTCAACAAATAGACTTGTCAAGATTAGAATTTGTTCACTTCATCCCTTTAAGTCTCTTTCTAACTCTATCACAACATAAAACTCAACATCTCAACTTATCATACTTCAACACCCTATGATCAAGATAAAGCTTGATCCAACTTCCACTAAACAACAAAGTAGCTTCATATTACCACATATCCAAGATCAATACACCTAAATTAAACCTTTAGAGTCAATAGAAACCTTCAAAACATTGATTTATAGCTTAATCCAATCGAACCAAATTCTCACTCTTCCAAATCCCATGGAAAATGAGATGAAAAGGTAGATGAGAAGGGTAGGAAACTTACCCAAGAGTTTAAAGGCTCAAATCATCTTTAAAATCCTTCCAAATTGATGCCCTAGCAGTACCCAAAGTTGCCCCCTTTGTGCTCTAGGTTTCCCACCATAAAATCTAATTTTTTCTGCTGATTCTTGAAAATTTAAGTTGCCTGCTATCCCGTGTGCCGCAGCACACGCCACACAAGCCGTGGCTCACGGCACAGCGAGCAACAACTTGATTTTGCTCCCCCCAATCCCTCCCGACTTGATCTAACTTTCATTCTATCTCAATTTAGAGCCAAATATAACCCAAAAATCCAATTAGCCACCTAAAAACATAATTAAATAAATTAATCATATTTTTAACTAATTTATCCCTTAATTAATCTATTTTTTCCAGATTTAAAGTTTTAGGATGTTACATGTACTGCGGTGTATAGTCAATGTACCATAGTATGTGGCATAGAGCCACACGCTCACTCTTTCTGTGTCATGCGCCATGGCATGTGTCACTATGCCTCGCGTCATGCCTGTTTGAATTTTTGCTGTCATTTTGACAGCAAAAATGATAAACTTCTAACATGCACCGTTTTCACATACGATATCCAATTGGAGTGATTTAAGCACCCATGCAAAGCTTAGCTTGTATACTAACTATTAAGAGAGGCTTGGACATGATCTAATGATCTGATCAAAATTTGGGCACCTGGGTGCAAAATGTCCCTTTTTAAAAAAAATTTGTGCACCCAAGCACTCAAATTATCTCTTTCTCTCATTAGACCACACTAGGCCTTAAACCAAATCTAAAAGGATTAATACACATAATTGACCACAATTAATCACAATCATACTCATATATCAAAATTTGACTCCTCTACGGCCAATTTTCACAATTCACTAATTTCACATACTTTGCCATTTCTTAGCATAACCTAGCCTACTTGGCTATTTCTCAACCCATACATATACAATCATATTCATAATACAATCTTAGGTGCCAAATCACTCATTTCATCATAATTTATCCCTTGGCTTAAGATCATAACCACCATATCGACACAACCATACTCAAATCATAGCCCCTTTTGCCTCAGACAACACATATACATATAATCAAGCTTGATTTCACAAAATCTCAATTCAATACATGCATGCAACCCTATGGAAACTCATATACACTTATATATACAATCTCTCAATTTAGTTTATTACACAACCTTAGAGTACACGGCTTCATACTCAAGTCGGTCAAGACTCTCTTCCCTTGCCCTGATCACTCACTTCTTGGTCCTGAAAACATGTAACCACAAGGGTGAGATAAAAATCTTAGTAATAAAATAACTTACACCTATTAACTATCACATGTAACAATATGAAAGAAAATATAATATATCATTAAAAGCTCATAAAATAGTCTTTATATCACATCTCTCACTTCATTCCCAACTTTTCATCACATCACATAGGATTTCATGTTATCTCAAGATATTTCATTATATCACATAACATATTAGTATGATCTCTAGCAACTAAACTTCCAAATCACCCCAACATGAAACCATAGGCTCATCTTTGACCAATATACACTCTCATTAGTCTTGAGGTCACCTACAGTGGTAGAATCACTCAGCCAAAGATGTTCTAATGCACAATACGGACTATAGTTTGCCCCATTACACACAATAGGGCGTCGTTAACTCTAACACTGTATCACAAGGACACTAAGGATTCTCTCATCTCCAACACCATACCTAAATAGGCACTAAGGAGATCTTCTCCAACATCGTACCTTTCAAGGCGCTAAGGAGAATTGTTTCCAACACCACACCTTAACAGGTAATAAAGAAACCTTGCGACATGGTCTTTATCATCTCCTGCACTCGGGTGAACTCCCACCCCTATGATCATGCTTTTTTGAACCATTTAAGGTTCCCATTTATCATTTAACACTTTCTTATACATAACATATACATATAATACTTTTCATTACAAAACACACAATTCCATACTTATTTCAATCAAAAGCCATTTTTACACACAATAATCATTTAATGTTATAAAACATGCTTAGTTTAAAATCATTTCATGCACTACATAGCATACTAACATATAGTTACAAGAAACAATCAAACAAAGAAAGTTATTTAGTTCCCTTAACCTTTCTATCACTAGAAAGGTTACCCGTGGATTTCAACTATCACACAAGCTTATCTCAAGCTTCCTTTCTCTACTCACGCATCCAATATGCCAATCTCAACACATTTAGCGCATTTTAGTCATTTGGTCCATTTTAACCAAAATCTCATTTTTACTATTTAGGGCTATAGTCATCCGTAAACTCTTTTTCATTCATCCATTATAAGTCTATGGCTATCTAATTACTATTTTACATCACCTCAACCAGTCTTATTTTACTCAAATCATATTTTTGCCTTAACTTTCTCTCTCTAAAGGATAAAATTAAGCTTCTGGGTTCAAAGCTCTACCGTTCAACTCTAAACCAGTTATAAAGCTCTAATTTAACTTTCGAGAACCTTTTTATTACTATTGGGCAAGAATCAAATGCATTATGTGCACTATGATGTGATAAACGTTAATAAAATGGTCCTAATTAATAAATAAAAGTGTGTAACAAATGTGTGCTATCAATTCTTCTATACTTATCTTTTGCACTCAGAGCAAAATCAAGTAGAAAAGGTCTAAAAAAGACACTAAAACAAAGAAATAAAAGGAAAAAAATATTCAAAGTCACTAAATTACTAGCTCAAGAACTTTTACAAAATATCAATCAATGTGAAAATAATCAAGAAAGAATTATGCACATCATAAACAAACCCTTACTAAGAATCAACGTCAAAGAATAAGCCTCTCTAGGTTAAGTGTTTTCTCTCATCACTCATAGTATATAAGGTATTCAATTTTTATTCAATATTTCTTAGGACAAACCCTACATAAGTGTGTAACCCTTCTACATCTCCACTACTAAATAGCACTTGCAATCAAGAATCAAGTAGACTTTATTAGGTTATAATGTGGGTAGTGAAAGGATGTCTAAGAAATGCATGTATGAAAAATAAGGTTAACATCAAGATAATCTTAAGGTCAAGAAATATGCCCTTAATATGAAAAGAATAGTCTAATTCAATGGAG
Organism: Prosopis cineraria; assembly: GCF_029017545.1. Lineage (NCBI taxonomy): Eukaryota > Viridiplantae > Streptophyta > Magnoliopsida > Fabales > Fabaceae > Prosopis > Prosopis cineraria. The sequence continues at coordinate 2,415,638 of NW_026555340.1, read as the reverse complement.
TGGACACCTTAACATCATGAGGATAGAGAGAAATGACAAGAAATCATGAAATAGATGGAAGTAAATGAGCTAAGGAACTTTTATTTTTTCTTTCTTTTCTTTTTCATCTTCTTTTCATCTTCTTTTTGTTTCTTTTTCTAGAAACTTTGTTTCTTTTCTTTTTGACTATATATTTTGTTTTTTTAATCTTTCTTTGTTTTCATTTTCTTTCGGTTGCACCTAACTCCTTGAAGATAATGGATCTAATGGACATAATGATGTGACAATGGAGAGATAAGAAGTAATGGGTAGAAAAATTATAATAGGCATCCACTCACTTGACCTAGGACATGCAATGTATCTTAAAAAGATATGAAAGTGTAACACGCATTCCTTAGGAAAAATAAGGTGAGTATTTATTTTTAAAAAATCAAACCAAAAGCTCAAAGTGGCTAACAAATGATAACCAATAATAATAGGTTGGCTATTTAGCTCTTGGTTACTTTTTATGAATGCCATTATTCATTTCCTATCAAGCAAGTACAAGGTATGTGGTGTCAATTAAGAAGTGAAACGAATTCTAGAGGGTAACATTACTAAGGAAGTAATCACACATGAGTGTTTGGCTTCTTCCATGAAAGGGTAATGTGCCACTCTACTCTATTAATTCAAGGTAACTTCACACCTATTCAATCCTAAAAATTACCACATGTCAAGCATCAAAATATCCATTCAAAAAGCTAGGTAATTAAGTAACCTCAAATAAAACAAAAAAAAGCAATTTTTCTTTTAATTTTTCTAAAATTTTTGCAAGACTAAACAAAACAAAATTTTTATTTCTCTCCCTCAAAATTAAATCATGCATTATCCTCAATGTATATATAGACTGGTGATAAGACAAGGTGAGATCAATAATGAATGCTTAACAAAAGTATGGTGCATAATTTTTTTTCAAAACAAAACAAACAACTAAAAATAAACAAATAAAATAAAGTAATTAAATTCTACTCCTACTAGATTCATCTCCCCTATAGTTGAACTATACCAATTATCAAATATATATTAATCAAAGTAAGGTAAGAGCTTAAGATCAAAGAGATACAACCTTATCATGGTGTCTCAAAATAGGTGGCGGAATCTGTAATGATGAAATTGAGATCCTTCCATAAGCATTGATGGAAAAATTTTACTTTAAAGCCATTTGGAGGCTTAGGCTCAATTGGCAAAGGTCTTAAAATATAAGCAACAAAGCATTGACCTTTCACAAAACGAAAATCAAATAACTCAATTCATAGATTTAAATCATGTGGTGAATGAATAAATACACCATTAATGAAATGAAATGAATGAATAAAGTTCAAAGCAAACAACTCCCTTTCTTTATTTGGTTCAAGATCACATGAAATGATCTCCTTTAATAAGGAAAATCTTGAAATTCTAAAGCTTGAACTTGTTAAGTTCCTTCTTGAATAGTCTCAGCCTCATTCACCTCAATGATAAATCCATCAAGGTCATCATTATTCTCAGTGACATCTTCTTGAACACCTACAAAGGAAACAAAAAAATCTTCCTCAAGCATGTTTTATTCTAAAGAAAAAAAATTCAAGTGAGAGGAAAAAGTTCCTTGACAAACCATGCATAAATTGTCAACATCACAAGTACAAGAAAGCATGAAATAGAAACTGTTACCAAAAGTATCATCAAAAGCAATAGAAGAATTATGCAAATCAACCTCTTTGACTTCTTATGCTATCTTCAATTCCATGCTAAAGTCTTCAATACTTGCCAAGGTCTCCTCCAAAATGCTAAGAGAGTACAGGGCCTTAGGGGTCTTAAGAGAAGAATTTTCCTCCAATAGCTTGGGAACCTCAAAGACAGCAAGCTCGAGTGGAGAAAATTCCTTAGGATTAACCCCTTTAATGTGTGTACCAACATCACAAGAAATAATACCCTTCTCATGCCTATAAACTTCAAGAATAATAGACATTTTATCATCATCACATAATTCATGAGAAGAGGTACCATTCAAGTATGCATCAACATCTAAGCAATTTTAGCACACAAAAGTATCAATGCAAGAGCAAGGGACATAAGTAGTAGTAAGTATAGATTCATGAGCAAGTGAGGGGAATGTAAAGTGTTCAATAGCCTCATCAAACAAAGTGTCAATGGAATTAACATCGAGTAGGGAATAATCCCCAAAAGGCCTTTTCATTGCCTCATAAATATTGAAATTGATTTGATCTTCCTTACATTTTAAGATCAAAGTACCCTTATCCATATCAATTAAAGTATGGGCTATTCTCATAATGGGTCTACCAAGAATCAACACATCATCCCCTTTCCCCCTAGACATATCTAGCACACAGAAGTCAACCGGGAATAGCAAGTCTTTTACACAAACAATCAAATCCTCAACAATACCAAATTATTTTCGTAAAGCCCTATCTGCTAGTTGGAATATCATTAGGGTCTTATACATGCAATCAAGTTTTAAAGAAGTGTAAATTGATAAAGACATGACATTAATAGCCACCTTAAGATCAATCAAAGCACTAGAAAATATGGTATTTCCTATTTTGCGTGGAATGGTAAAAGAACCTAGATCTTCATACTTAATAGGTAATTGAGGTTTTATTATTGCACTAATAGAAGAGGGTAATTGAACCCTAGTATTAGGTCTAAACTTTCTCTTGTTAGTGCAACAATCCTTGAGAAATTTTGCATACTTTAGAAAATTTTTTACAACATCAAGAAGAGGAATATTCACATGAATTTTATTGAAGAAATCAATTACCTCTTTGTCATGAACTCCTCTTGGTTGATGCTTGATCACTTGAGCTTGAGGAAAAGGAAGTTTCCTTACAATTTATTACTCTTTCTTAGCTTCATCTTCCTTTTTCTCCTCTTATACCAATTATATAATTTTTGATTTGCCACCTCCTTGGCATTTTTGTGGAGGTTTCTCTATCTCAATCTCCTTAATATCCTCCTTCTCATCATCCTTAAATAATTAAGCATTAGTAGTACTAGAAGAAGCTTGTAAAGACAAGTCATTATGCAAGGAATTATCATGCAAGGCCATGGCCTCTCCCTCTTTCCTTTCATTCTCAACATTTTCACCCATTTCCTTACCACTTCTCAAAGTAATAGCATTAATGGGTTCTTTAGGATTAGCAACCATGTTGCTTAGACATGTAGGTTCTTGTGTATTAGATGAACTAACATGATTAGAAAACATGCTCATTTAGGAAGTTAAAGCATCAAATTTGTTATTTAAATTATTATAAGCTCCCCTAAACATGTGATTCATCTCTATCATTTGCTTAGCTAGAAATTGCACCTTATTGGAAGTACTAGAAGAAGGAGAATCAATGGGGAATTTGCCTAGTGAAATTGGAGTTAGAATTGAAGTTGGAGTTGAAAGCATTACCTCTTTGTTGATAGGAATTAGAATTACCACCTTGAAATTAAGGTTGAAAGTCACGGCCTTGAGCATTAGGAAATGGTCCCCTTAGTTGGCTCTCTTACAAAGCTCCACCTGAGTTGGATAGGAAAGATTGGGATGATTCCTCCAAGAAGAATTATAAGTGTTCCCAAAGTTCCCTTAGTTGCCTTAATTCCCTCTTTGAATATACCATTAACTTGATCATGCTCAAACTTAATAGGGCAATTAGACTCAACATGCATGGGAGAATCACAAAAAGTATATGTGTAAGGAACTAGAGCTTGGGAAGAAGCACTTACATTGCTCACATTTTGAACTTAGCTCAATTGAAAAGCCAACATCTTACCAATCTTTAAGGCCAAAATATGCAATTTCTTGTCATCCAATATTCTTGAAATTGAATTCACCTTCCTATCTCTTGTGTCATATTGAGCACTATTAGTTTCCATCTTTTCTATTAACTCCAAAGCCTTGATAGGTGTTAAATCAATTAAAGCTCCACTAAGCTCCCCTCCTAGCAGCATTTATGAAAACCTTATCTTTTTCACAAAGTCCTTCATAAAAATATTATGCAAGGTTCTTATTAGAAATTTAATGGTAAGGGCACTTAGCAAGTAACCCTTAGTGTAGTATCATGGATTTCTTAATCCTAAGTTTAGAGGTTAATCGAGGGTGAAGTGAAAATTAGTGTGGGATTAGAGATTTAGATGATTAATTAGTATTTTAACTTGTTTGTGTGTTGTATGAACAGATATAAGTGATAGGAGTGCATTTCGGGTTGAAACAAGTACGCATGGTGATAATAAATCTCACTGTGCCACATGCCGCGATGCATGGATTAGAAATTGCCTTCATAAGTTGTAAATTTTTAGAAATTTCAGAGGAGTAAAATTGAGAAACATATGAGATAGAGAGAGAAGAAGGCCTAAGGAGCTGAGTCAAGCTATTTTGGAGTGGTGGAAGGTGATTCAGATCAATAACTTGTCAGGTAAGCTACTTATAACTCTTACCTTCCATTCTACACAAATTTCTCTAAAAATGAGTTATAGCAAAATTGAATCGGTGGAATTTGAGGGGTTTAATTCTTTCTTAATAGTAATAAAAAGGTTCTCGAAAGTTAAATTAGAGCTTTAAGACTGGTTTAGAGTTGAACAGCAGAGCTTTAAACCCATAGGCTCAATTTTAGCATTTAGAGAGAGAAAGTTAGAGCAAAAATCTAATTTGAGTGAAATAAGACCAGTTGAGGTGATGTAATGTAGTAATTAGGTAGCACGAACTTAGAAAGGATAAATGGAAAAGAGTTTACGAATGAATATAGCCCTAAGTGGAAAAAATGAGTTTTTGGTCAAAATAGACTAAATGATTAAAATGCACCAAATATGTCTAGATTGGCATATTAGATGCACGAGTAGAGAAAGGAAGCTTGAGATAAGTTTGTGTGATAGTTGAAATCCATGGGTAACCTTTCTAGTGACAGAAGGGTTGAGGTAATTAAATAACTTTCTTTATTTGACTATTTATTGTAACTATATGTTAATATGGTATGTAGTGCATGAAACAATTTTAAACTAAGTATGTTTTATAGCATTGAGTGATTGTTGTGTGTGAAATGATGTTTGATTGAAATAAGCATGGAAATGTGTGTTTTGTAATGAAAAGATTATATGTATATATTATGTGTAAGAAAGTGTTACATGATAAATGGGAACTTTAAATGGTTTAAAAAAGTATGATCATAGGGGTGGGAGTTCACCTAAGTGTTAGAGATGATAAGGACCATATGGTAAGGTTACTAATACTAAGTAGGGTGCGGTATTAGAAACAATTCTCCTTAATGCCTTGATAGGTCCGGTGTTGGAGAAGATCTCCTTAGTGCCTATTGAGGTACGGTGTTAGAGATGAAAGACTCCTTAGTGTCCTCATGATACAGTGTTGGAGTCAACGATGCCCTATTGTGTGTGTTGGGGAAAACCATAGTCTATATTGTGCGTTAGAACATCTTTAGCCAGGTGATTCTACCACTGCAAGTGAGCTCAAGACTAATGAGAGTGTATATTAGTCTAAGATGAGCCTATAATTTTGTGTCAGGGTGATTCAAAGGTTTGGTTAGTAGAGATCATGCTAGTATGTTATGCGATATGATGAAATATCTTTAGATAACATGGAATCATTTGTGATGTGCTGAAAAGTGAGAATAAAATGAGATATATGATATAAATGCTATTTTATGAGGTTTTGATGACATACTATGTTTTACTTTCATATTGTTGCATGTGATAGTCAATATGAGTGAGTTATTCTATTACTGATTTTTATCTCATCCCCGTGGTTACATGTTTTCAAGATCGGAAAGTGATCAGGGCAAGGGAAGAGAGTCTTGACTGGCTTGAGTGTGAAGCCATGTACTCTGAAGTTATGTAATGAACTGAACTGAGATGGTATATATAAGTGTATATGAGTTGCCATAAGTTGCATGCATGTATTAAATTGAGATTTTATGAAATTAAGCCTAATTATTGTGTATATGTGTGTTTGAGATAAAAAAGGGCTACGATTTGAGTATGTTGTGTTGATATAGTTGGTTGTATTGGTGAATTTTAAGTCAAGGGATAAATTATGGTGAAATGAATAATTTAGGGGCTAAGATATATTGTGAATATGATTATATATGTATGAGTTGAGAAATAGCTAAGTAGGGCTAAGTTATGCCAAGCAATGAAAAAGTATGTTAAGTTAGTGAATTGTGAAAATTGGCAGTAGAAGGGTCAATTTGATATATGAGTATGATTGTGATTAATTGTGGTCAATGAAGCATATTAGATCCTTTCAGACTTGGTTCAAGTGTGATCTAATGAGAGAAAGGGATCGAATTGAGTGGTTGGGTGTGGTGTAAAACTTTTAGAAAAAGTGACTTTTTGTAATCAAGTGTCTAAATTTTAATCAGACCGTTAAATCATGTCCAAACCTATCTCATTAGTTAGTATACGAGCTAAGTTTCATGTGGGCACTTGAATAACTTTAATTAGATGTCATATGTGAAAATGACGCACGCCAGAAGTTTGTTATTTTTTATTGTCAAAATGACAACAAAAATTTGGACAGGCATATTGTGGCACATGGTGACACACGTCACGGTGCACGGTATAGAAAGAGTGAATGTATGGCTCTGTGCCACATACCACGGCGTACGGACTGCACACTGTGGCGCACGAACCCATTTCTCAATTTTATTTTGTAATGAAATGCATGCCAATTGGAATAGGGATGCAAGTAATTTTATGTTCACTATATATTTGAGGAGTGTATGATTTACTTCTACTTTGTTTTTTTTTATTGTATTGTGAATTGACTGATTTTACAAAATAAGTCTTTGGCCAAAACTTTTGAAATGAAATTTTTTTATTATATTGATATGAGCTAATAGTAACACGTAATCTTCTTTTATATTGAGTGAATATAAGAGGAAGTTTCACTCAAGAGTCTGCTTCGGTTAATAACTTGCTAGGTAAGTATCACGCATTCCCAAGCTGCAACTCTACCCCTTTGTATTAAATTTCATTAGTGGAGAAATTGAATCATGAGATTCTAAAGTGATGTAATCTAAAAGAAAGGTTAAAATAGGATATCAAATGCAGAACTAAGATTTTGTCACTAGTATGGAGTTGAATGATTGAACTTTGAGCATTAGGCTCAAAATAACCTAAAAGTTGCGTTAATAGTGAGATTTTAGGTCAATGAATAGATTAAGAGGTTTGTTATTATTATTGAGTAGTCTATGGGGTAGTGGCTATAAATAATGGATATAGTGAATTAAAAAGGGTTCAATTGAACTTGTTTTATATGTTAAAGGATTTGGTTTAGCTGAATCAATGCCTATGAAAGTGTGGAAATTAAGTAAGGGCATTGTGTTCGTAGATTGAGCACCTGTGAAGTTTCTCGTGAAAATCTATGCCTTTGGGAGCTTAGTGTGATTGGTAACCTTAGTAGCAAGGGCTAAAGGTAATTGGAGTAACCCTTT
>NW_026555340.1:2383022-2408093 GCF_029017545.1 Prosopis cineraria | reverse complement strand
AAATGATTAAATGCAATTAATTATGTTTTATAAAGACTTATGGGGATAGTGCATATATGTTTTCTTTTTGTTTATCAATAATGTTTTTATGGAAATGAGGTTGTTTACATGCATTGTAATTATTTAGAATGAAAGTTGCACTTAAGGAAGTGTAATTGGGTTAGGTACCTTAGATAGGCTAAGGAATTGATTAAGGGAGGGGTGATATTTGTTATATTATCTTAGAGTGTTGAAGTGATCAATGCTTGAGAAAGGTAGATAAGAGTGAAAGGTATGATCTCGGTAGGAGTTCACCAATGAGGAGGTGTGGACTTGTGATATTTTATGGCACACTGCCAGTGTTTAATGTTGCTTTTTCGTATTGTGAGCTCAGTGCACTAAAGCAGTTAGTAGATTGAGTGTTCGACACCTCTTAGTGGGGGAGGGAATTTGACATATGAAGTGTGAGGTTGAGTGCCTAGGCCAAGGTAGCTCTTACATGGAGAGTAAGTCAGGTTGGCTTTGGGAAGGAGTTGGCTTTGATTGCTCAGGATTCATGTTAAAGGAGCACAGGCGGTTAAGTGGATTTGATCATGCCTTAGATTATTTTTCTGCACTTACAGAGGTATAAGTGGGTATAAGATTTACTTGCAAGCTAAGAGTGCCAGAGGGCATTCTATTAGTCAGGAAATGTCATACTGGCCTATGTCATACATTCATGCATTTTAAATGATTAAATTATATGTTATGTTTAATCTATTATTCATTTATTCAACTGTAGCTTCCTTTATAATAATGAATATATATTTTTCTGTTACTAAGATTGTGGTTGTCTCATCCCTTTCTTTTCAATATTTTCAGGTTCAAGCAAAGATCTAGTAGTAGATGAGGAAAGAAGAAAAGCTAGGGGTTATCTTGTAATTTGTAAATAACTGCAACCCCTTTCTTTTGATTAAGTACAATGTAATGTATTTAGGTTAGGGTGCCAGTAAGATGTGACTATATATATATATGTGAATATGCGTGGATTGTGTGCTTGTGAATGAATTTTTTTCTACTTGTAGACTTGTAGTTAGGAAAATTGGTTATAGTGTGTAGTTTTAATGGATTCATTTAGCAAACTAGCTTTCACCGTAAACAAATGTTTATTTTGATATGAATATGAATATATGTGATTCTACAAGAAAATACAAAGTGGTTGCATTGCGAATCGTATGCTATAGGCAAACACACACGTTGGATAGAGAGAGTAAGTGTGTGAGCCCCATGGGGATCTCTAAGCTAAGTGAAAATGTTTAGCATGTGTATTTATATAATTATATAGTGTTTGAATTCATTCTTGGCCATTTTTGCGTGATTTGTGAATTTTAAGGGCTTAAGATCCATTTTAAGAAATGGCACCTGAGTGGTCAAATTTTAATATAAAAAATTTTCTATCATTTAAATGTTCTATTAGGTACTTTAAGTCGTATTTGATGTGTTTAAAGTGTTCACAGAAGTTTGTGACTCTTAGGATGAGATTTGGACAATTTTGAAAATGATTTTTATCAAAAAGCTTTACTTTTGCATCCGGATGTCTAAATTTCAATTTGACCATTGATTTTTTTTAAAAAAATTTGGGTCAAAAGTAAAAATTTTTATAATCTTCATGTGGGTTTTGGAATCACCTTGATCGGAATGGAGAAATAGCGAGCTTTGAATTTTGGTCCGGAGATGCTATCATGACAGCAACAATTATTGAGATTGGGATGCACATGAATTTTGATCCAACCATTGGATCTTTTTGAAATTTAGTAGACTTGTAGTACTCTTTCAATATGATGTGTGGGCTTTAGAATTTCTTCAATCGGAGGTCAGATGATGAAATAGTGATCTCTGGAATTGGTTTGAATGTGCTGTCATGGCAATAAAAATACCAAATTTGTAATGTGCCCAAATTTTAATCTATCTATTGGATCTTTGTAAAATTTGTAACACTACTAGTACTCATTAAAATTAATATGTGAGCTTTAAAATCAATTTAATCGAAGGCCAGATGGTGAATCAACACCTCCTAAAAGTTTTCCCGGGAGGGCTGTTATGATAGCAAAACTAATGCTATCATGACAGCAACTAATTGTCCTTATTTGCCTAAGTTGCTTTTGTGCGCTATATAGTAATCTTCCAAACCTTTATAAGAGGTTTTAAATGTTTTTTTTCTATTGTATAGATTGTCTGGCAATTTAAATGGGTTATTTCTTTAGTTTTTAGGATCAATTCTTTAACTACACTTAGATTATTTAATTGTGGTGTGCTTTTGTTAATACTCGGGGCAAGTGTTACAAAAAAAAACAAGGCTTTGGAGAATGTTTCGTACATGTGTATAAAGTGTTTCACGCGTGTTTTAGACAATAGAAGCTATTCAATGAAAAACAAGGCTTTTGGGTGACGTTTCACGCATGTATACAAGGTGCTTCATGTGTGATTTGGACATTGAAGCTCTTTTTAGATGTTTCACGCTTATGACCAAGATGTAATCACGTATGTTTTAGAGGGTTCCATTGTATATAATTTCATAAGGTTCTAACTCACTTAATACAACTCTAAATTTGAAAAAAATATATATCATTAGAACTTGAAGTCTAGTTTCCAATAAAAGAAGCGTCACACTTAAATTCAATGTAACTTTTGAGATATGATCAAAAGAGTGAATGAAAGTCAAGTCTAAATGCTAAGCAAAATCAATATCTCAACACTTAACTTTTAAAATTCATATCTTTTTTGATAGAACTCCATTTTAAATAAATAAACTATCATTGAAAAGCTATTGGAGACTATTTTCAAATGAGATATGTTTCAAATTAAAATGATATATGTAGTGGGAGATATGATAAGAAACATAACCAAAGGTCAAAATTAATTTTTTGCACAATTGCCATTTTGAAGCTTAAATTTCAAGTGTTCATGACCTTTTCAACTTAACTCCATTTTGAGTAAATAAAACAACTTTGAAAATTTTATGAAGTAAGTAATCGAAACATTTAAAAGCTCTTAATATATATATGATTAAAGATGAAGAATATGATTATAGAAAAATACATCTAAATTTTTCTCTTAATAGCTTAAAATACATGTTTTGATTTAAAATATCTTGAACCAATATTTCATATTTAAATCAATGAGTTTAACATAAAGACTTTTAGCCTAATGATATTATACCTATCAAGTCCAAGGCTTTCAAGGTGCATCCAAGCTTGTATAAATGTCTTCATTCTTCTTTAGCTCTTCTTGAATCATCATTCTCTTTATCTTTATATTTTTCAATCATAAGTGTAGCATGCAAATGATGACTTTAACTTTATTCCTTTTCATTCTTATTCTCATCTTCACTTTGGACAACCTTACATGATATATCATGAATAAAATAGTTAGTCCAAGTGTCAATATGCATATAGTCAAGTTATGAAATATAATATTATGAGCACTCTTAGATATAGAATCAATTTAAGATAAGAAAAAATATGATAGTATAAAATAACTTTGATGCACACAAATTATTTTTTCAAATCTAATATAATATGGAATAACATAAGTAAAAATACTTTAAAATACTTATTTCGTAGTCATAGTTAACTACTATATATATATATGAAAACAATTAGGCATAAGTATAGTTAACTCATCTATATTTGTCATCATCAAAACTTAAGCTAAACATAATGTCATAAGCCATTATGTCCAACATTGAAGAGAAGAAAAATGGCAAGGAGTCAAGTTATAATGTGATTGGTGCTATAATCTGAACAATAGTATTTGTAGCATGTGATATTGAAATATTTGTAGCATGCCCTGTTTGTATGGATTATGTACCTAAACTAGTTAGGATGGCATAGCTTTAAAAAAGACTAGCAAGTCATATCTTGGAAACAAAAGCATGTTGTAACAATATTATGTTTGTACAAGAGATTATATCTATTCATTGCTTACGTCCTTGACATTTTTACTCTACATAAAAGGCATCATAAGATTTACAACTAAGTCTTAAAATAGGGGTAATTGGACATTTGTATCATAAGATATAGAATTATTGTAACATCCAAAAATTTTAAATTTGGAATAAATTGACTAATTAAGGGATAAATTAGTTAAAAAGATGATTAATTAGTTTAATTATGTTTTTGGGTTGCTAATTAGCTTTTTGGGTCATATTTGGCTTTAAATTGAGTTAGGATGGAAGTTAGATCAAATTGGGTGGCATTGAGGGGAGAAAAAATTGACATTTTACTCGCTATGTCGTGAGCTGTGGCTTGTGCATCACACAGCGCAAACAACATAAAAAATGAAGATCATCAGAAAAGGCAGTTTTGTGGGAGAAAGACCTAGGAAATGAAGGGAAAGGCTTTGGGACCTATTAGGGCATCAATTTGAGAGAATTTTGAAGCTAAATTGGGCTATCAAACTCTTGAGTAAGTTTCCCACCCTTCTCGTCTGCCTTTTTATCTCATTTTCCATGGAATTTGGAAGTGAGAGAATTTACTCTGAATGGATTAAGCTATGAGTCTATGTTTTAAAGATTTCAATTAACTCTAAAGGTTTGATGTAAGTTTCTTAACCTTGAATAAGTGGTAATATGAAGTTACTTTGTTGTTTGGTGAAAGCTGGATCAAACCTTAGCTTGATTATGAGGTTTTGAAGTGAGATAAGTTGAGATATTAAGTGTTATGTTGTGATAGAGTTAGAGGGAGGCTTGGGGGGATGTGTGGAAAAAGTGTAATCTTGATAAGCCTTTTTGTTGAGAATATAAGTGAGAAGTGAGAGAATTGAGATGTTATTGATATCTAATAGTGCTTGTATTAATTGAAAATTAACATACAGTACTTGTTGATGTAGATTTTAGTGTGAAAAAACTTACCTTGACACAAGAGGAGATTTAGTACCACGAGTAACCCCTTTTTAATAACAAAAGGGTTGAGGTAACTAGATACTTTTCATTATTTATTACATTGTATAAGTTATTCTCAAGTTGTTCTTTTATGATTTGTTATTTATATATGTATAAATTTTGTAAAAGTTAACTATTTTAGAAAATGAGTGGAGTATTGATTTGTAAAAATTTCATGTTTTTAAAGTTAATGGTAAGATTTGTTATATTTTCTTAGAAAGTGGTTTATGTATGGTCAAGTAAAGATATGTAGTGAAATATAATATGTTAGAGGGTGAGAGGTCATCCTAGTGGAGTTAGAAGGGATGAAGTTTATATGGTACTGCTGGCACCTCAAGATGCCAGGTGCAACTCATATTTCTCATTAGTGCCTAGAAAAGGGTGCAGTGTTGGAGACTCACTCTCCTTAGTACTAAAAAGGTGTGGAGTTAGAGACTATGCTCCTTAGCATTCGTAAGATGTGGTATTAAAGTAATAACACCCCAATTACTTGTAATAGGGGGAACCTATAGTCCTGAAGTGGTTTAGGACACCTTGGCCGGGTAGTCCTACCATGAATGATGAGCTTAGGGACCATACATGTGGTTTGATTTCGTGAAATAGCCTACTAGTTCAGTCGGGAGTATTGGAGGATTGGATGATTAGTGATCATGCATTTTATTATGGCGAATTGTATTTATTGTGTTTGTTATGCATGTTTTAAAGATTTTCTATAACTTGACATATTAATCAATTTTGTAAATTATCTTAGTTATTGAAATTTTTATCTCACCTTATAGTTATTATTTTACAAGTTCCACCATTGAGTTTGAGCAGGGAAAGAAATTGGGCAAGGATTAGTGATATGATAGTAATGCTTGATTTTGTTTGAGTGGTGTACATAAACTTAGTGATATGATATTATATGTTGTCAACTAGGAATGCATGTGTAACATCCTAAATTTTTTAATCCTAAGTTTAGAGGTTAATCGAGGGTGAAGTGAAAGTTAGTATGGGATTAAAGATTTGGATGATTAATTAGTATTTTGACTTGTTTGTGTGTTGTATAAGCAGATATAGGTGATAGGAGTGCATTTTAGGTCGAAGTAAGGGCGCGTGGTGAGAATAAATTTCACTGTGCCACACACCGTGGCTTGTGCTGCATGTGCCACGGCGCATGGACCAGAAAATCACTTTATAAGTTATGAAATTTTAGAAATTTGAGAGGGGTAAAATTGAAAAACACATGAGATAGAGAGAGGAGAGGGGCTGAGGAGCTAAGTCAAGCTATTTTGGAGTGGTAGAAGGTGATTCGGATCGATAACTTGCTAGGTAAGCTACGTATAACTCTTACCTTCCATTCTACACAAATTTCTCTAAAAATAAGTTAAAGAAAAATTGAATGGTGGAATTTGAGGGGTTTGATTCTTGCCTAATAGTAATCAAAAGGTTCTCAAAAGTTAAATTAGAGCTTTGCGATTGGTTTAGAGCTAAATGGTAGAGCTATAAACTCGTAGGCTCAATTTTAGCCTTTAGAGAGAGAAAGTTAGGGCAAAAATATGATTTGAGTGAAATAAGACCGGTTAAAGTTATGTAAAGTAGTAATTGGGTAGCTGTGGACTTAGAATGTATAAATGAAAAAGAATTTATGGATGAATATAGCCCTAAGTAGTAAAAATGAATTTTTAGTCAAAATGGATCAAATGACTAAAATGTGCCAAATGTGTAATGAACTGATCTGAAATTGTATATATAAGTATATATGAGTTGCCATAGGGTTGCATGCATGTATTAAATTGAGATTTTGTGAAATCAAGCCCGATTATGTGTATATGTGTTGTTTAAGATAAAGGGATTATGATTTGACTATGTTTGTGTTAAAATGGTTGTTTGTGTTAGTAAATCTTAAGCTAAGGGACAAATTATGATGAAATGAGTAATTTGGGGGCTAAGACTGTATTGTCAATATGATTGTATATATATGTATAGGTTGAGAAATAGCCAAGTGGGCTAAGTTTTGCCAAGAAATGACAAAGTATGTAAAGTTAGTGAATTGTGAAAATTAATCGTAGAAATTTTGAGATATAAGTATGATTGTGATTAATTGTGGTCAATTAGGTGTATTAAATCCTTTTAAACTTAGTTCAAGGCCTAGTGTGGTCTAATGAGAGAAAGGGATCGATTTGAGCGCTTGGGTGTATAAAATTTTTTAAAAAACACCCAGGTGTCTAAATTTTGATCGGATCATTAGATCGTATCCAAACCTATCTCATTAGTTAGTATATGAGCTAAACTTCGTGTAGGCATTTGAATCACTCCAATCGGATGTCGTATGTGAAAATGGTGCACGCTGAAAGTTTGTCATTTTTGCTATCAAAATAACAACAGAAATTCAGACAGGCACGCCGCGACGCATGGTGACACATGCCACAGCACACGGCACAGAAAGGGCAAGCATGTGGCTCTATGCCACATGCTGCGGCGCATGGATCGCCCACCACCATGCATGCACCATTTGTTAGTTTTATTTTGTGAAGAAATGCATGTAATTGGAATAAGAATGCTGGTGGGTTATGTTCACTACGTATTTGAGGAGTATATGATTTAATTCTGCTGTGTTTTTCTCTAATTGTATTGTGATTGGATTGCTTTTACAAAATAAGTCTTTGGCCGAAGCTTTTGAAATGAAATTTGTTTATTGTAATTGATGTGAGATAATGGTAACACCATGATCTTCTTTTATATTGAGTGAATATAAGAGGAAGTTACAGCATGTCATTTTGATTGATTGCACTTGTATAATACTATGTTATGTTGTATTTTAGCCCAATATTGTATATGATGTAAATATGTGGTGATTTTTGTGGTAATGGGCTAAAAAGTCATACCAGCCTATGTCATGCATTCATACATTTTAAATGACTAAATTATATGTTATGTTTAGTCTATTTTTCATTTATTCAACTATGGCTTATTTTGTAATAATAAATGTAGATTTTTTTGTTATTGAGACTATAGTTGTCTCGCCCTTTTATTTTCAATATTTTTAGGTCTAGATGAAGGATCTAGTGGTGGACAAGAAAATGAGTAGAGTTAGGGGTTGTTTGTGGATTGTAAAGAACTACAACCCCTTTCTTTTAAACAAATCTATTGTAATGTATTTAGGTTAGGGTGTCAGTAGGATGTGTTTATATATATATATATATATATATATGTGAATATGTGTAGATTATATACCTTTGTATGAATTTTTGTTTGTCTATAGACTTATGACAAGGAAACTTGGTTATGGTGTGTGATTTTGATGGATTCATTTGGTAGACTATTACATGCAAATGTTTATTTTGATATGTATATGAATATATGTTACTTTACAAGTAAATGCTAAGTGATTGCATTGCAAATTGTGTGCTATAGGCAAACGTATACCTTGGATAGAGAGAGTGGGTGTGTGGGCCACACGAGGATCTCTTATTCAAGTGAAAATGTTTAACACATATATTTATATGAGAATATTGTGTTTGGATTGGTTTTTTTACCACTCTTGTGCGATTTGTGTATTTTAGGGGTTTAGGGTCCATTTTGAGAAATGGCACCCGAGTGGTCAAATTTTGATATAAGGGGTTTTTCTTTTTTTTTTGAATGTTCTATTTGGTACTCTAAGTCCTATTTGACATGTCCAAAGTGTTCCCATAAGTTTGTGACCTTTAGGATAAGATTTAAACAATTTTGAAAGTGGTTCTTACCAAAAGCTGCACTTTTGCATCCGTGTGTCCAAATTTCAATTCAATTGTTGAATTTTCCTAAAATTTAGGTCACAAGTAAACATTATGTGGGATCTAGAATCACCTCGATTGGACATTGAATGGAGAAATGGTGCACTCTAGAAGTTAATCTGAAGGTACTATCATGGAAGCAATTTAGTGCTGTCATGATAGCAACAATCACTCAGGTTGGGACCCATACAAATTTCAATCTGTTCGTTGAATATTTTCAAAATTTGGTATACTATTAATACTCATTAAAATTGACATATGAGATTTAAAATCACTTTGATTAGAGTATAGACAGAGAAATAGAATCTCCTGAAAGTTTGCTCGGAAGGGCTATCATGACAACAAATTAATACTATCATGACAACAATTAGTTGCCCTTATATGCCTAATTTATCTTTGTGTGCTACATATTAATCCTTTAGACTTTTCTAAGAGGTTTTATATATGTGTTTTACTATTGTGTAAATTGTTTACTGATTTAAGGGTGAACTCTTACCCCTATGATCATACTTTCCGAACCATTTAAGATTCCTACTTACCATTTTACTCATTTTCTCATACATAACTTACATATATAATACATGCCATTTGAAATCATATAATTCAATGCTTTATTTCAATCAAAATCCATTGCATGCAACAATCACACAATGCTATAAAACATGCTTAGTTCAAAATCATTTCATGCACTACATAACATACTAACACATAGTTATAATAAACAGTCAAACAAAGAAAGTTATTCAGTTATCTCAACCCTTCTGTCACTAAAAAGGTTACCCATAGATTTCAACAACCACAAAAGTTTATCTCAAGCTTAATTCTTTATTCGCAAGTCTAATATGCCAATCTGAACATATTTGGCACATATTAGTCATTTGGTCTATTTTGACCAAAAACTCATATTTACTACCTAGGGCTATATTCATTCATAAACTCTTTTTTATTTATCTATTCAATATTTATTACTATCCAATTACTACTTTACACCACCTCAACTAGTCTTATTTCACTCAAACCAAATTCCTGCCCTAACTTACTCTCTCTAATGGCTGAAATTGAGCCTATGAGTTCAAAGCTCTACCGCTCAGCTTTAAACTAGTCACAAAGCTCTAATTTAACTTTCAAGAACCTTTTTATTACTTTGGGAAAGAATCAAACCCCTCAAATTCTACTGATTAAATTTTACTATAACCTATTTTCAGAGAAATTTGTGTAGAATAGAAGGTAAGAGTTATACGTAGCTTACCTGATAAGTTATCAATCAGAATCACCTTCTTATAGCCTGAAATAACTTACCCTAGTTCCTCAACTCTTCTTCTCTCCTTCTCTCATGTTTTTTCAAAATTTTACTTTTGAAACTCACCAAATTTCATGACTTAAGAAGTGATTTTCTGGTCCATGTGTTGCGACGTATGGCACAGTGAGATTTATTCTCACCATACGTACTTGCTTCAACCCAAAATGTACTTCTTTCACCCGTACCTACTTATACAATACTCCAACAAGTTAAATTATCAAGTAATCATTTGAATCTTTAATCTCAGACTAATTATTACTTTACCCTTAATTAATGAGTAATCTCGGGATTAAAAAATTCAGGATGTTACATTATGAACTAATAAAGTAGCAATATTATGAAAGGAATATGCATGCAAGTATGTGAGTAATGTATGAAATGTATGTGATGAGATATGTGCATATACATGTGTATTTCGTCTGCGAGTATACTTTAGACTAGGGTAAGGGGTCGTGGCCCTACTCTATACAAGGTTAAGAAGTCTTAAATGTTTTAAGCATATAACTTGACTCTTCCAAGAAGGACCTAGGATAATGATCCACGAGTATACCCTAGACTAGGGCATGGAGTTATAGTCTTACTCTGTGTAAGGCTAAGAAGTCTTGATAGTTTAAGCATTGACAATGCTCCACTAGGTGGGACTCAAGAGACCACCCATACATGATGAGGATACTTGGTCCGAGACAGAGGTTTGGTGGGCCCTATTTCATGTAAGATTGGAACTCTTGGTTTAAGTGTAGAACTTGCTTCGCTAGGTAGAACCAGGAGTGTATGAGCATGAACATGATGGATGGATGAGTATGAATTCGTATATATGCATATTATACTTTTTTTATTGAAATGCATGCTACTTTATCTTTTATTTATGATTTTATTTACCAACTAGTATTTAGGGTTTATTTAAGTTATTGGGATGTATGTCTCACTCCGTTACCTTTGTATACAGGTGAAGAGAGCACAAGAAGGCAGGGAAAGGAGGCAAGGAAAGAGTAACCTCTAGTAGTAGTGGTATGATTACCTAGTTATGTAATGAATGTATAAATTTTTTCGTAGTGATTTGAGTGTATGTGAATATGAAATGCATAAGTGTATGTGAATATGAAATGTGAATATGTTTATGATTTGTGGTTAAAACTTACTTGTGTATATGATGCTGCATCTCATCGAGGGTACCACAATAGTGGGTACTGTGATAGGCTTAGATGCTGATCAAGCAAGTGTATGCTATTGTATAACTTGTTCCACTTATATTGTATATATGAATCTGTTATGTGAAATGTGTATGTGTGAGAAGCTTGACCAAATGTTAAGGTTTGGCCCTATTTGTAAGAGTCAAGTGTATTTATAATTCTCGACCATATGGTAAGGTTTAGCCCCATATGAGGAAGTCGGATGATAGAAAGTAGAACAAGTCTATATGTATATGTGACTGTATGCATTATACCTCAAACAAGTGTGTAATGTGGTGTTGAGAGGTCAAATTGAGTATATGATATTATCTATGTGATTTGATGTGTTAATCAAGTGAGTGTGATCTTTTTAGACTTAATTCAAGGCCCAAAGTGGTCTAATGGAATAAGGAATGAGAATTGAACACTTAAGGTGTAACTTTTGAAAGAAAAAGTAACTTTTTATACTCGGGTGTCTAATTTTAGATTGGATTGTTAGATCATGTCTAAACTTATTTTATTAGATAGAATATATTATAAGCTTCATGTAGGCACTTGAATCACTCCAATCAAACGTTAGAGTGCATGGCATAGAGAGAAATCAAGCACGTTACTCTGTACTACATGCCACAGCACTTGGTGGTACAAGCCTCCATGCATGGCACATTTCTTAGAAAAGTTTTTATGCCTTCTTGAATCTTTAGATTTATATTTGTACTTCTGTTAGCCTTCTTATTTGAACATGTTTTTGACGAAGTCAGGATCTTGCATTTTAAAAATAAATTGAGGGCTATTACTTTGATATTGTTTATGATTGTATTGTAATATGCGTAGATGTAATGGTAAAGTCTGGATTAAGTAAAGGACTTTACACTAAAATAACTCAAGAATCAAGGAGAGAAGCATATCTAGGGAAACAATTATAGATACTCCTTCCTCATTTGATCTTCAGTCTCTTAGGTTGCGTCTCTTAAAACCATCCCTTTTCAAATCACTTTTACTAACCAAATTGTCTTATTCCAAAGCTGCTTATCCTTAGCATCCATAATACCTTTTGGTTTAGTCCAGAAGGTTAAATTTTCTAGAATTTCAACCTCCTCAGGTTCTATCACATGAGATGGGTTTGGGGTTCTTCTTTAGTTGCGACACATAAAACATATTGTGTAGACTTGCCAATTGATAAGTCGCTAGCCTGACTTTCTTCAAAACCTCAAAAAGGACATATATACCATGGAGACAACTTTTTAAATCGAATTAAGCATCCAACACCCATCAATGGGGAAAGCTTGAAAAATATGTGATCCCCAACCTCAAAAGATAGGTCCTTACGACGATTATCTACATAACTTTTCTATCTACTCTATGCCATAAGAAGCTTTTCTTAGATCAATTTGATTTACTCTGTGGTCTCATCTACCACATTTAGCCCTATCAGTGTCCTTTCAGTCAACTCATACCAACAAAGAGGTGATATGCACCGTCTATTATATAGTGCCTCATATAGAGTCATCTGAATACTAGCATGATAACTATTATTGTAAGCAAATTTCACCAAAGGCAAATGTTTATCCTAACTTCCCTGAAGCTCAAGAGTACATGATCTCAATATATCCTCTAATGTCTAGATCGTCTGCTCAGTCTATCCACCTTTTCATGGACGATATGATGTACTGAACTTCAGATTTGTGCCCATAGCCCTTTACATAACTTGCCACAAATTCAATGTAAATCGAGAATCACGGTCTGAAACAATATCCCTCTATACCTTATGTAGTCACACAATCTCCTTAATGTAGATCTTAGCATACTTATTAACCATATAGGTGGTCTTGACTAGTAAGAAGTGTGCCAACTAGGTCAAATGATCTACAATCACCCAGATAGAGTCAAAACCAGCCTGAGTTCTCAGTAAACCAAATACAAAATTCATTAAAATACTATCCTATTTCTATTTAGGAATCTCTAAAAGCTATAACAACCCTAATGGCTTCTGGTGCTTTATCTTGACCTTCTGACAAGTCAAACACTTACTAACATAATTTGTTACATTCTTTTCCATACTTGGCCACCACCAGTGTTGCTGCATGTCATGATACATCTTAGTAGTACTAGGATAAAGGGTGTAACTACTACGATGCACCTTATCCAACAACTGCTTCTAAATAGACTCATTATTAGGAACACATACCCTATTCTTGAAAAACTAGATACCCATCATCACTAAACCAATAGTCTATTATCTCACCATTCTCGATGTCTTGACTTGTCGTCAACAAAATCAGATCTTAAAGTTGAGCATCCTATATCTCTTTCTAAAATTTATTAGAAATAACCGTAATCTTAAGACCATTTAAGAAGAACTCAATCAAACCCAAAGAAGTCTAAACCAAAGACTCAATCAATCTATGCTCTCAAACCATTAGATAAGCCATATGTAAAGACTTGCAACTAAGCATTCGCTACCACATTTGCTTTTCTTGGATGATACTTAAGTTCAAAATTATAATCCTTGATAAAATCCATCTAGTATCTCTTTCTCATGTTCAAATATTTGTGATCTACCAGGTACTTGAGATTTTCTTGGTCGCTCAAGACCTTAACCTCTATTCCATAATGATAATGATGCTAGATCTTCAACACAAAGACCACTGCAGCCAACTTTAGGTCATGTGTTGGATAATTCTCCTCATATGGCTTAAATTGTCAAGACACATGCCTCTACCCTCTCGTCTTGCATTAAAACACAACCAAGACCCTTATGACAGGCATCAATACGCATGTCATAAGGCTTTTGAGGATCTAGAATCACCAATACCAGAGCTATCATTAACCTTTTTTCAACTAAAGAAAAGCTATCTCATACCTATATCTAGATAAATGGCTTATCCTTCCTTGTGAACCTAGTAAAAGGCATCAAAATATGAGAAAAACCCTTAATAAAATGTTGATAGTAACATGCTAACCCTAGGGAATTGAAAATATTTATAATTGACTTTAGTCTCTTCTATTGCAAGATCACTTCAACCTTATGTGGATCAACCACAATACTATCTACCGACATGATATGTCTTAAGAATTTAACCTCTCTCATCCAAAAATCACATGATCTCGTAGAAACCTTAAGACAGTCCTCAAGTGTCCCCAGTACCAGGTCAATTGAGAATTCAACCTCACACTCTAAAAGTAATCATAATACATTCTCTGAAAACACCTTCGAGAACTCCCTAACAACCTTAATTTCATCCACTTTACCTACCTCAAATCCTTGGGTCGCGAGCATTACCATGTAAGCCTCACAACCCTACTCAATTAACCTTTCAACTTGTAAAAAAGAAAAAAAAAAACAAGAATGATCAGGGTATACCTCAATCACCTTTAGCACTTCCTCTAAAGTCACAGTCTTAGCCTCGTAATCTATGAGAAACTATAAGCTATCAGCCAGTCCATACTAATAATTAAATTAATCCATTGCATAGGCAATTTGATCACATTTACCTAAGTTGACCACCCATTAAAAGTCATCTTAGTCCTATACATCATGTTAGATTGATCGACCAAACCAAAAGTAAAGGAAACTTCTATATCATGAGGTAACTAGTCAACAGGCATACCTATTCTATCTAAGTGCTTGGCATAAATAAAATAATGCATTGTACCACAATTAAACAAAGCTTCTAAATTAAGGATATAGATAAAAACCATACTTGTGATCAAATTTGATGACTTTCTAGCCTCCTCCTAAGATATTGTATACACCTTATTGAGAATCACATTCCTCTAATCTAAGTTCTCATACAAATTAGGGCAATTATGAATTAAATGGCCTAACTTTCCACATTTGAAGCAAGCAAAGTAGCAACTAGAATGAACCATGCCACATCATCTATCGCAAGGTGATCTTGCTGTGCTTAGAATCAAAGCCTGACTGGCATGTGAAGAACGTCCTAGAGAATTCCTAAAGAAATGAGAACCCCTATATCTTATATTACCACTCCAATTATCCTGAGATCTTAAACTCCTATTTAAATTCTAATTACCAGAAGCAAACACAAACTTGGCTTTAAAGGAGCCACCAGAAGAATCAAGGCTAAAACCCACTCTCTTAGCCATACCACTAGTAGGAGCCAACCTAGAAGAAAACCAGCCTCTTATGTCCCTACTTTGGCTACTCTTTATGTCTTAACCTTGATGAGTGACAATACTTAGATGATTGCACGTCTCATTATATATCATCTTACCTAGTATAGACAACTGTTGTGGTACTCTAGTCTCATATTTTCTAATAACCTTTTCACTTTCTACTTGCTATCATTTAAAGTATTTAGATATGTTGAGAACTTAGAAAGCTGATTAAATTTTCTTATAAAAGTCTCCTCATCTAAGTCTCCCTGTTAAAATGCATGAAACCTTGCCTCTTTCCAGTCTTTGAAAGCAGCTCGAAAGTAAAAATCATAAAACCTTTCTTGAATTTAACCTAAGCCATAAATCAACTATCCGTGGCCTTAATAGAATCTTACCAATGCTTGGCTTCACCAACCAGTTGCATCATAGCTAAGACAACCCTCTTCTTAAATGTACATATTACCATAGTAAATAACTGCTCCATCCTCTCTAATCACTCCTCAACTTTTTCATTAAGCAAACTACCATCATATATGGTCAGATTGGAGCGATAAAATTCCTTCCAAGGTCCAAATATGTCATCCTCCTAGTTATCAATAACCAATGCATGAGGTCCCATAGTACTAGAAGCACTATGCCCAGTACCTAGGTCAACATGTTGAATTAGAGCAACACGATCTCTGAGATTTTGCTATATATCTACCATTACTTCAAGCAACCTAGCAATAACTACATCAATCTCCTGTGGTGGTGGAGGAGGCAAAGAAGGTAAAGGTGGTGGTCATTCCTCATTCCTTAGTCTACCTCTTCCTCTTTAAGCCATATCAAAATTGAAAGGTGTACGACTACATACGTACAGCAGACCTTTCTTCCCTAGTAAAGGAATAAGCCAGAGAAAGAAAAACAATGTTAGTCCAAGTTAGTGGCATAAGGGAAAGAGTATAAGAGTAATGTATTTAGGGTGCCAATTAGGAAAGAGGAATCATAAACCTAAATTCATACCAAATGTAACATTTTCCCCAAGTGTTAACAAAATCACATCATAACCAAGTAAATTAAGTATGGTTAAGGTGTTAATCCTAAAACTAACTAAGGAAACAAACCATTTTAAATTAACAAGTAATCTATGCAATAGCAAAACAAAAATTTAAAACCTCTTAGAAAAGTTTGAAGGATTACTGTATAGTGCACGAAAGCAAATTGGGTAAATAGGGGCAATTAATTGCTGTCATGATAGCATTAATTTACTATCATGACAACCCTCCCGAGTAGTAAACTTCTAGGAGGCTATGTTTCATCATCTAGCCTCTGATTAAAGTGATTTTAAATCCCACATGTCACTTTTTATGAGTACTAATAGTGTACAAAATTTCAAAAAGATCTAACGGTCGGATTAATATTTGGACATGTTACAAGTTTGGACCTTTTATTGTCATGGCAGCTTTATTTGCTATCATGACAACACCACTAGACCAACTTTTAGAGTGCACCATTTTATTATCCAATCTCCGATCAAAGTGATTCTAGAGCTCATACATCACTTTCAAAAAGTACTACTAGTGTACCAATTTAAAAAGATCTAACGGTTGGATTAAAATTTGTGTGTGACCTAACCTTAGCAACTGTTGCTATCATGACAGCATTAAATTACGGTTTGTTTCCAAAGCCCACATGAAAATTATAAAAAGGTTTACTTGTGACTTAAATTTCAGGAATAAGACATAATCAAATAAATAAATAACAGATTAAACCAAACATATAATTTAGTCATTTAAAATGTATGAATGCATGACATAGGCCGTTATGACCTTTCTTGACTGATAGAATACCCCCTGACACTTTTTAACTCACGGGTAAACCTTATATGTACTTGTACCTCCACAAGCACAAAACATAGTTTAAAGTATGATTGAATCCACATAACTGCTTGTGCTCCTTTGGCGTGAATCTTAAACAGTCAAAGCTAACTCCTTCCTAGAGCTAGCCTAACTTACTCTCCATGTAAGGGCTACCTTAGCTTAGGTACTCAACCTCACACTTCATATGTCAGATTTCCTCCCTTACTAAGAGGTGTTGAATACTCAATCCACTAACTACTTTAGTGCAATGAGCCCACAATACAAAAGGTAACACTAAGTACTAGCAGTATGTCATAGCATATCACAAGTTCATACCTCCCCATTAGTAAATTCCCACCAAAATCATGCCTTTTACTCTTGCCTACCTTTCTCGAGTATTAGACATTTCAACACTCTAAGGTAGTATAATATATATCACTCCTCCCTTAAGTGGTTCCTTAGCCTATCTAAGGTACCTAACCTAGTTACACTTCTTTAAGTGCAACTTCCATTCTCTATAATTACAATGCATGCAAACAACCTCATTTTCATGTAAACACAAATAGAAAACCTATATGCACTATTATCCTAGTAGTACCCTAAAAGTTCTTATAAAATACAATTAATTACATTTAATCATTTAAAACATGTAATGCATGATAACTAGTAATATTTATTCAAAAATAGCTAAACAAAGTAATAAGAAATATAAATTCTCCTGTTACCTTAACCTTTTTGTACTAAAAGAGTTTCCCCTTGAATAAAAAGAAGATTTGGTTTGTCTTTTGACTTTTAAATAAATTCTACCAACAATTTGACAACTTATAAGTAATCCACATTACTTCTCATGGAAAAAAGCATAAGAGAAGGCTAAAACCCATACCACACAACTTGGGTCAATAGACCATAATCCATCCTAATGGTCTAAATTTTAAAACAACTATTCATACTATACCAATTAACCACCAAAAATATTTATTAGCCACTATTAGGTCAATTTTCAAATCATATAATTTTTAATCAATAAAAACCTTCATTTGGCATTACCAACTTTCACAATTAGCCACTATAATAAAAACCAAAGCTTAATTTAAATCTTATTAGGTTTAGATAGTATAATTATAACCAAATCAATAGGTTTAAATCATTAAAGAGTAAAGGGTTTGAGTTATCATCCATTTCACCCTCCTTCATGCAATTGCTCACTCAAAATAACAAAGCACCATAGAGAAACTCAAAATAACCTCCCTAAGATCCAAGGAAGCCAAAGCTTATAAGAATAAAGTCTTTTGGATCAAAACCCATAATTTACCTCTTCCAAAAATTCAAGAAAACTAATATAGAAGAAGAGGATTGAAATAGGAGGCTAGAGAATGGTTGTTGAATATAGAAATAAGGTTTGTAATCTAAAAAAAGGTTTTAAAATGGAATATCAAATGCAGAACCAAGATTTTGTGACTAGTATGGAGTTGAATGGTTGAGTTTTGAGGATTTAGGCTTAAAATGGCCTAAAAGTTAAGTTAAAGGAAGAAATTAGTTGAATAAATGTGTTAGGAAGTTGTTATGGTTATTTAAGTAGCCTATAAGGCTAATGATTATAAATAATGGAATAAGTGAATTGAAAAGGGTTCAATTGAACTATTTTATGTGTTAAGGGATTTGGTTGAGATTTTGGTTGAGTCAAATTAATACTTGTGAAAAGTGTTGAAAATTGACTAAGGAGCACTGTGTTATATAGATTGAGCACCACATAAAGTTGCTCATGAGAATCTGCGCTCTTGAGAGTTTAATGTGATTGGTAACTCTTAATAGCCGGTTTTAAGGTAACTGAAGTAACCTTTTTACTTGTTTGTTTGTGAAATTATTTGTAAGTATTTTAATATAACTGTGTGCATTGTATTGTGAACTGATAGAGTAGCCAGCTTGTGAAAGCTATGCATGGAGGTACGTGAGTATTGATTGAAATGAATTTGAAGTGGCATGTGTATTGACATGCATCACATCCGCAAAGTCTTGATAATTCAAAGTATAGAGCTTGATTTTACCAAAACGGACCTAGGAGAAAAATCTTGATGATCCAGAGCATAGAGCGCTTGACTCCATCACGACAGACTAAGGATATGGAATGATCTATGAGGTTACCTTAAACTAGGGTAGAGGATCATGGTCCTACTCTATATAAGGCTTGGAAGTCCTGATGATCTAGAGCATAGAGTTTGACTCCATCATGATGAACCTAGGAGACCACCCATATGCAAACTACCTGATTTGAGCAGTGGTAAGGTAGGCCCTATTCCTTATGACTGGAAAAGTCCTAGTTAGGTATAGAGATTACTTTGTGAGGGTGGAACCAAGAAGAATGCATTTCATGAGTATAATGAGATTGATGAGAGTAAATTCCTGTTTATAAGATAAGTTATTGTTTTATTGATACATATGCTACTTTATCGCTTGTTTATGATTTTACTTACTAATCGATAATTAGGGTTACCTTTGAGTTACTGGGGAAGTATGTCTCACTCCATTATTTTTGAACACAGGTGAAGAGAGTGTGAGAAGGCCGAGAAAGGAAGCGAGAAAAGAGTAACTTCATTTGGTAGTAATATAACTACCTTTGAGTAAAATGAATGTAATAAAGTTTTTATGAGTAAAGTTGCTAACTAGGATGCATAAGTGTATGTGAATATGAGAAAATGAGCTATGCTTTAAGTCTTGCTTGTATATATTTTATTGATGTTGTATTATGCCGAGGTTTGCCCTAATAGAGGGTACATGCATAGGCTTAAATACGAATCAAGCAGTATATATGGTTGTGTAACTTGTTCCAATGTGTTGATTATGTAATGATTATGTGTTGAATGTGAATTGAATGTGACTTGTGTTGTGATTGATAATTTGACATAAATAATAAGAACTTGATACAAATGGTGAGGTGGAGCCTCATTTGAAAGAGTAGAATACATTCATGATTCTCGACTATATGGTGAGGCAGAGCCCCATATATAGTTGGAAGGTGAAGTGGAACAGGTTAGTTGTTATATATGGTAATGTGTTGTATATATGTTTTCCTTATATAAGACTATAGTTGTTACTTTTGGCTTGGAGAAGCCACAGATGACCTATTGATGTGATATTTGATATGTGTAGGTCACTTAAATGTATGTGGTCCTTTTGGACTTAGTTCAAGGCCCGAAGTGGTCTAATGGGACAATAAATGAGAATTGAGTATTTAGATGTATGTTTTTTGAAAGAAAAGGTGACTTTTACAATCGGGTATTGAATTTAGATCTAACCGTCAGATTGAATCGAAATTTGTTCCCATTAGCTAGTATACATTGTAAATTTTGTGTGGGCACTTGAATTGCTCTAATCTGATTTGGTGTGAAAACAGTGCATGCCTGTTGCTTACCGCAAGTGCACGGGTCGTAGCAAGTAATATAAAATGAGTAGAGTATCGTTCCCTCGAGGATTGTTCAAAAATAATGATCAAGCAAAAGACTAAGCAAATTTGATCAAGTTGAGCTACGCATAGTTAGGTGAAAATGATTTTGCTTATGAAGCTAATACTAGAAAATAAAGAAAAGTGAGTGATTCACAAACTTCCAACACAAATTGAGACCTAGGATTAATTGTCCCCCTTGCATTTCATAACACCAAAATTACTTCCTCTTATAAATGCTTTTAATGAAAATAAGTGCTAACCTAGGGTTTTAAAAATACTTGGACAAGCTCTCTCAAGTCATGAACAAGTGTTTAGTTAAATTAATTGCCCAATCTCTTGTTACAATTTAATAAAACTCAATTTAAACACCAACCCTAATGTGGCTATGCAAGGCTAGCAAGTATATCTCTATCTTACTAGCAAAACCATCCATTTAACATGCAAATATCAAGTTCTTACACAATTTACCCAAGTTCTACACTCAACCTAGCCCTCTCAAGCATCAATTAAGTAAACCCAACATCTAAATGGTGGCCAATCAAGTAGAAGCATTAAGGAAAGAGTAAAATAAACACATATATATCATTAATCACAAAAAGAGAGGAGAAATCGGTGTGTTAATCCATACAGGGTTCCAAATAATCCAGAACAAAGGGTTTAGCTACTCATAATCATCCACAAGCTATAAAATATACAAAATAAGTGGACCCATTTCAGATTACAAGAGAGGAAAGGGAAGAGGAATAGAAAAACCAAAGAAATGAGCTCTAAATGTCTTCAAAGCTTCAATCTCTTGATCCCAACTCTTCCAATCCCAACCCTAGTACAACCAAGCTCAAAAAGTGTCTAAAAGTCTGAAGAATCTATTCTGGGTTGAGCTCTTAGCTTATATGTATCCATAGCCAACTAATTTCTGATAAATGAAACGCAGCATTTTTCTGACAACGGCGAAAGTCGCGAACGAAAGTCACGACTTTGGGACGACTTTGACAGTTTTGCACTGTTTTTACAGCTAACGAAAATCATTCAATTAGCTCTTGATTTCTTCATCCAAACGCCTTCCAAAAATATCCACAAAGCTTCAGAAATGCTTCTAATCAAAATAACATGAAATTAGGCTAAAAATATCAAATTAAAGCCAAGAACACAAGCCCCAAACAAAAATGCACATTTTCCTAAATTGGGCAATAAAAACATATACAATTAAACCAAAATGGACTTGAATCTAAGGAAAAATGTGATGAAATAACATGAACTCTTAGAGGAACACACCCCCAAACTTAGATTTTTACTCGTCCTCGAGTAAAACAAGTAATAAACAAAACTAGATTGACTAATTATTCATCTACTAAGCATGCATGAAAATATCCTCACTAGTTGCTCTAAATATATATTAAAGAGGATAGCAGTGAAATATAAAGGAATGCCCAATTCACAAATTAAGATCATGCTTTCCAACAATTTAGAAATGTGTGTGTGTGAGACCAGAAATGATTTTCCTACAACTATCAAGTCAAAATGTAACAACTCAATATGCATGGAACAAGCTCAATATCAAGACTTCATATGCCTAAACTCTTCTTCTCTCTCCACTAAAAAGATCACTTCACATAATTCAAAATCAATGGGACTTTGTAAGCTTGTAGGTGGCCGAAGGTTTTGGGCTTATGAAATGAAAGGATAATGGAATTCAAAGAACTTGAGATAAATGACAATGAGAAGCCAACCATTCCATCCTTGCTAGCCAAATACTTTCCCCAAGCTTATCTCAAATACCATTCCTTGTACTCTAAATTTATTAATGTTGAAAACTCCTTTTTTTTTCATTGAATTTTTTTTTTCATGTATATTTCTATTTTTTTTTATACTTTTTTTTTTCAGGAGTACAATTAGTAAAATTGAAAAAACTTCATTTCATTCCTCACACCCCGATTTACAATAACAACACCTCCTTGAACAACTAAACCAATCTTCCCTACTAGCACATAAATTTTTTTTTATCATTTACCTCAAGAGTAAGGTAGTTCATGGTTTTTCAAGTGTAGAGGCTAGGGTTAATGTAGGTTTCAAAAGGAAAATACATAAGATTTTCAATTCCAGGCTCAAAAGGGGTTCAAGTGGAAATGATGCAATAGGTGGGCTTGAAAGGCTCAAACGCAATTGAAAGAATGCCCAAATCATATTTTAAATCATGTAAAGTGATTAAAATGCCTCAAGAGATTCCAAGATAGGTTCTAGAGATTCTCAATTGAGAGAGAGAAAGCATATAAACTTGCCACAAAATTTCCTAATAGAGGCATTCAAATCATTGTCTAGTTCAAAAGTGCAAGAGAAAATTCACCAAAAGATTAGAAAGCAAGCCTTAACCCTGCAAAAAGCATGCCAAAATATTTATCACAACTTCCTATAAAAACATACAGTTTAAGCAACGTTCTATCATTGGATCACACATTCTTTCAAACAAATAATTCTCAATCTAGCTCAAATTTCAAAAGAGAGGAACAATAAATAGCTAAGTTTCAAAATTGAAATTCATGTCAAATCAACCAAAATAATACCCTCACCCCCCAACTTAAATTGAACAGTGTCCTCACTGTCAAAAGAGGAAAGTAAGGGCCCTTTCTCATGCAACTATACAAACCAAACAACAATAGAAAGGTTGCATGAGAGACACAAAAAGCACAACCTGTAACAAAAGAGTATTTCAAACAATATCCACAGGTAACAAAACAACTATAGAACTAGAATTAAGACAAGCTAATCTAAGTGATCTCTTGGGAACTTTGATGGTGAGGTAGAGAGGAGGATGAATGACAAATGTGATTCATGCTAAAGAAGAACGAAAGTGGACAAAGCTCAGGTGGCTAGATTATGGATAGTGACAAGGGAAAGAACTTGAAAGATTTAGGGGGAAAAGGTTTGTATTAAAGTGATTGAGTGAGGTTACATTCATTGAGGGTAAAGTTTGGGCAAGAGAAAAAAAACAAGAGGAAAAAATTCTCTCTCTTTTTTTTTAATTTTTAACTTTTTTTGAAATTTTTTCAAAGTCATGACTTTCAGATTAGGCTTAAATTCGAAAGTCGCGGACTTTCATCTTCTCTGGACGCTTATCAGAACTTTGACGCAAAAATTCTGCAGCAATCTGTTTTCAAAAATCTGATTTGTTCACCCCTTTAAAACCTTCTCCAACACTCAAATCACTCCAAAATCAACTCTAACCATCATTCATCAACCATACACAATTTCCTTCAATTTAAATGCAATCAACCCCAAAAAGAACCATTTTTCATGGGAATCAAACCACAAAAAATTGCATTTACTTCAATAAGCTCAAAATAATTACCAAGACAAGTTTATAAGCATAAAAAACAACTTAAATAGCTTGACTTCCCTGAATTTTCCTTCCTTTTGTGCTCTTTTGTTCTTTGGGCACATTTCTTGCTTCTCCAAAGGCTTATACTTCCTCATATTCTTCTTGTTAACCTACAAAAGAGACAAGATCACACATAACTTCACCAAAACAACTAAACTACAAAAAGAAAAATCAAAAGATAAGGTTTAGAGCTTGGGTGCCTCCCAAGTAGCGCTTTGTTTTATAGTCGTTCAGCCTGACTCTTTCTTCTTCAAGAGGCATCAGATAAGGGCAAGGTGATTGCTTCATGGTCTACCTCACCACCCCCAGTAATGCTTCACTCGTTGTCCATTGACTTTAAATCTTTCTCCTTCACTGCTCTCTAGCTCAATAGCACCATGAGGAATGCTGGACCACATTGAACGGTCCCGACCATCTAGATTGAGTTTGCCAGAAATAATCTCAATCTAGAGTTATACAAGAGTACTTTTTGGCCTGGGCTCAAATGCTTTGCATAAAATTTTCTTGTCATGCCATCTCTTTGTCTTCTCCTTGTATTGCCTAGCATTCTCATAGGCATTTAACCGAAATTCATCAAGTTCATTTAGTTGAGAAGTCTCTTTTCATCCACAGCTTTAAAATCAAAGTGAGCTTTTGGATAGCCCAATATAAGCACCAGTTCTAGCTCTACAGGTAGATGACATGCTTTCTCAAAAACTAACGGTATGGAGACATGCCAATAGGAGTTTTGTAAGCCGTTCGATAAGCCCACAATGCTCGTCAAGTTTGGTGGACCATTCTTTTCTGGCCACTCTACCGTCTTCTTAAGTATCTTCTTGATTTCCCGTTAAAGATCTTCAGCTTGCCCGTTAGTTTGAGGATGGTAAGCAAGTGCAACCTTGTGCTTGCACCCTATTTCTTTAAGAGAGATTGAAATTGGTTGTTGCAAAAATGAGTATCCACCATCACTCACAATGGCTCTTGGTGCTCCAAAGGGGGTGAAAATATGCTTCTTCAAGAACTTGAGCACCACTTAGCATCATTAGTGGGAAATGCCGCCGCTTCGACCATTTTGAGACATAGTCTCGCCATAAGGATATATTGATTGTTGAAAAGACATGGGAAATGGTCCCATGAAGTCTATGCCCCACACGTCAAATAATTCTACTCAAGCATGTTGTTGAGTGGCATTT
>NW_026555340.1:2298487-2382922 GCF_029017545.1 Prosopis cineraria | reverse complement strand
CTTTTGGCTAAATGCCCACACCATCAAATTTCTAGTGAGAATTTAGTCCAATATTTCTATGAGGGCTTGATTCCAAGAGACAAAGTTAACATTGATGCCGCTAGTGGTGGATGCTTGATTGACCTCACTTCCTTAAAGGCTTGGGAACTAATTGACAAGATGGCTTCAAGTGGTGCTCAATACTCTACAAGGGAAAAGAGAAATGTGAATATGGTAGGTTCCTCAGTTCTTAATGATTCATATGTGGACTTGCTAGCTGCCAAGATTGGGAGAATGTTGGCTCCACAAATATCTCAAGTGAGCAATGTAAGTACTTCTCAAGCACTTGTCCCTTATTCTTGTACTTTTTGTGACTCACCTATGCATGTAGAAAGCAATTGTCCTATTAAGTTTGAACAAGTAAATGCTATCTACAATGGAAAACAATCCTATGGTGGGAGGCAAGGGCAAGGAGCTTATTCTAATACTTACAACCCTTCATGGAGAGACCATCCTAATTTCTCCTATTCAAATCCAAATGTGGCTTTACAAGACAATCAACAAAGAGGATCCTATCAAAACACCTTTGGCCGTGACCCTCCACCTCATTTGTCTCAAGGTAGCTCTTCTCAAAGCTACAATCCAAGTGGTAATTCTCTTACACCTTCTTCTAATTCTTATAGTGATAGGAGGCTTGTTCCAATTGAGAGTTCTTCTAATTCGAACTCTTCTATCTAATGATGTGAATGTGTTACGTAAGCAGTTGATTGAAATGAACTCTTTGTATAAAAAACATGTATGATGGCTTAGGGAACAAGGTAGAGAGTATGGGTAACAAGTGTGAGAACATGAACTCTAAAATTGATGCCCTTACTTCTCAAATGAATATGCTTGCTAACCAATTAAGTGCAGCCAATGCTCAAGCCTCTACATTACCATCCAACACCGTTGCTAATCCTAAAGCTAATCTTAATGCTATCACATTGAGAGTGGCAAGGAGTTGGGAGAAAGAGTACAAGAAGACAAAAGACAAGGGAAGGCCGAGAAGCCCTCTTTAAATTCTTCAATTGATGTTAATGTTTCTAGTTCTTCTTTTGCTCCTAATGATGCATCTTTTTGTAGAGATGATGAGGATGAAAACATTGAGGAGATCATATGTGAGCAACCACCATCTAAGGTGGAAAAGGGGACTATGGCCGAGTTGTTTAGTAAGGAAAAAGAGGGAGAGGCCGAGCAAAGTGAAACAAGAAAGGAGAGTTCAAGGAAGGAAGAAGGAAAGCAAAGTCAAGAGATTATGAAGAAGCTTCCTTTTCCACAAGCACAAGTGGTCCCTAAGCAAGTAAAGGGACAATTTGATCAAGAGGTATATGATTTCTTCCACAAGATTCATGTTAATGTACCCTTGATGGATGTAGTTAAGAACTTTCCTAAGTATGCCAAATTTTTGAAAGATTGTTGTACAAATAAAAGAAAATTTAGGCCTAATGCAAGGGTACAATTACCCTCATCTGTGAGTGCTATCATGAAGCCTCAACTCCCTATAAAATGTGAAGACCCCGGTTCCTTCACAATTCCATGCAAGATTGGCAACACACATTTTTCTCATGCATTGATAGACTTAGGTGCAGCCATTAATGTTATGCCTCTTTCAATTTATCATGCCTTGAGTCTTGATTGCATGCATAAGACACCTATGATATGCCAATTAGCGGATAAAGTGTTAGAAGACCACATGGAGTAGTAGAAGACTTGTTGGTTTGTGTTAAAGGTCTATTATTTCCTGTGGATTTCTATGTGCTTGATATGTCAAAAGAAGGGAGTGGGGATGATATTTTGATTTTAGGAAGGCCATTTATGAGGACTGCCCGTACATTGATTGACATGGAAAAAGGTAGTTTGATTTTGAAATGTGGAGAGGATCATGTTATTTTTAATATATATGAAGCAATGAAACATCCTTTTGAGGATTATTCTTTGTTAGGTGTAAGTTCCATTGAGTTATTGCTTCATGATGCTTGTGAGTCTCACATGCTTGATTCTTTCTCACATGTTGATGATGATTTGTCTCTTGTTACTACTACATGTATTGATGGATGTAGTTGTCCTATTTGTTTAGAGATTGATGCATGCTTGAATGATGCAACTACTTCTTCTCATGATTTGTTTAAAAATCTCCTATGCTTGATCTTGAAATGCTTGAGAAGGGTATATCTTCTTGTGTTGTAGGTACTAAAGCCATTAAGGCCGAATCTATGAGTTTTTCTCCACTCGAGCTTGATGTTCTTAGGATTCCCAAGCTATTGGAGGAAAATTCTACACTTTCACATGTCGAGGCCGTGGCTCAAGTCCAAGCACTTGAGGACAAGTTGCAAGAAAAGGGGGAGGCTGTAAAGAAAGAAGAGGAGAAATCAAAAACAAGTGAGAAGCCTAAAAGACAAGATAGTACCATGGAATATTCCACCAAATTAGACTTGAAGAAGCTCATTCCCTCTTGTGTAGAGCCACCTACCTTGGAGTTGAAGCCTTTACCATCCAATCTCAAGTATGCATATCTCATTGAGAATGAGAAGCTTCCGGTAATAATTTCTAACTCTTTATCTCTTGAGGAAGAAAATGCATTACTTGATGTGTTGAGAAAGAACATACATGCTATTGGTTGGACTTTGGCTGACATTCCTGGTATTGACCCTATTGTGTGCACACATAAAATTTTCTTGAGGACAATGCTAAGCCCATTAGGCAACCACAAAGGAGACTTAACCCATTGATTTTAGATGTGGTAAAGAAAGAGGTTGTTAAGCTACTTAGTGCTGGGATCATCTATCCTATAGCTGACAGTGAGTGGGTGTCTCCAACCCAAGTTGTACCTAAGAAAGGGGGGATTACTGTGGTAAAAAATGAGAAAGGAGAGCTTGTTCCAACTAGAGTTCAAAATGCTTGGAGAGTGTGCATAGACTATAGGAAGCTCAATAATGTGACTAGGAAGGACCATTTTCCTTTGCCTTTTATTGATCAAATGCTTGAGAGATTGGCTTCCAAGTCCCATTATTGCTTCCTAGATGGGTTTAGTGGGTATTTTCAGATTCCTATAGCTCCTAGTGACCAAGATAAGACTACCTTTACATGCCCCTTTGGTACATTTGCCTATAGGAGGATGCCTTTTGGTCTTTGCAATGCACCTGGTACTTTTCAAAGATGCATGATGTCCATATTTTGTGATTTTATTGAACATTGCATGGAAGTCTTTATGGATGATTTTACTGTGTATGGTGAGTCCTTTGATTCATGCTTGCATTCTTTAGATAAAGTGCTTGGTAGGTGCATTGAAAAGAAGCTTGTGCTTAACTTTGAAAAATGCCATTTCATGGTAGATAAAGGAATTGTTTTAGGCCATTTGATTTCTTCCAATGGCATAGAGGTGGATAAGGCCAAAGTAGATGTGATTGCTTCTTTGCCATATCCTGTTTGTTTGAAAGATTTGAGATCATTTTTGGGACATGCAGGCTTTTATAGGAGATTTATAAAGGGGTTTAGTGAAATTGCTTTGCCTATGTCTAAACTCTTACAAAAAGATGTTGATTTTGTTTTTGATGATGCTTGCAAAAGGAGTTTTGACACTTTGAAAAGCATGCTCATTTCCCCTCCCATTCTTAAAGCCCCAAATTGGTCTTTACCTTTTGAGTTGTCATGTGATGCTTCTAATTTTGCTGTGGGAGCTATGCTTGGTCAAAGAGAGGGCAAGTTATCATATGTGATTGCTTATGCATCTAGGACCCTAGATTCAGCTCAGGTTAATTACACCACAACTGAGAAAGAGTTGTTTGCTATTGTTTTTGCACTTGATAAATTTAGATCATATCTTCTTAACTCTAAAGTTGTTGTGTACACTGACCATGCTGCTGTGAGGTACTTGTTTAAGAAGACAGATTCTAAGCCTCGCTTGATTCGATGGGTGATCTTAATGCAAGAATTTGATGTGGAGATAAGGGATAGGAGTGGTTCTACCAATCAAGTAGCGGATCATTTGTCTAGACTACCTCATTTAAAAGCTACTATGGTAAACTCTAACCCTACTATTCCTTGTGATTCATTTCCTGATGAGGCATTGTGTGCCATTTCATCTAAGCCTCCATGGTATGCCTCTTTTGCTAACTATATTGAGTGTAGAGTCTTGCCTCCTTGTGCTTCACGTTTTGCCATTGAAAAATTGAAAAGAGAGTCTAGATTTTACATTTGGGAACCACCTTTGATGTGGAAGATTTGTAGTGATAAAGTGATTAGGAGGTGTGTTGATGATGTTGATGTGCCTTCTGTTCTTGAATTTTGTCACTCTCATGCATGTGGTGGTCATTTTAGCTCAAATAAGACAGCTAGGAAGGTTTTAGATTGTGGATTGTATTGGCCTAGCTTGTTTAAAGACTCTTATGAATTTTGTAAAGCATGCTTGAAATGTCAAAAGGTTAGTAGTTGGGGTAAGAGACATGAAATGCCTCAACAACCCATTTTATTTTGTGAGATTTTTGATGTTTGGGGCATTGACTTCATGGGTCCCTTTCCACCATCCTTTAGTTTTGAGTACATATTACTTGGTGTTGATTATGTTTCAAAGTGGATTGAAGCCATTCCTACTAGAACTTGTGATGCTAAGATTGTTTTGAAGTTTCTCAAATCTAATATTTTTTGTAGGTATGGAGTTCCTAAGGCCTTGGTAAGTGACCAAGGATCCCACTTTTGCAATAAGATGATGAAGGCTCTCTTGGCTAAATATGGAGTGCATCACAAAATCTCTACACCATATCATCCCCAAACTAATGGCCAAGCCGAAGTATCAAATAGAGAAGTCAAGAAAATCCTAACCAAGGTGGTGAACACAAATAGGATTGGTCTTTACACTTGGAGGATGCTTTGTGGGCTTATCGGACCGCTTATAAGACTCCCATTGGCATGTCTCCTTTTCGATTGGTGTATGGAAAGGCTTGCCACCTCCCTGTGGAGATAGAGCATAGGGCCTATTGGGCCATCAAGAAACTAAACTTGGATTTCCATCTTTCGGCTAAGGAGAGATTTCTTCAAATGCAAGAACTTGAGGAGCTTAGGTTGGATGCCTATGAGTCTTCTAGAATCTATAAGGAGAAAACAAGGATCCTTCATGACAAGCTAATCTTGAGGAAAAAGTTCCAAGAAGGAGATCAAGTCCTCTTGTTCCAAACAAGGTTTATTCATAAGCATGCCAAGTTGAAGTCTAAGTGGGAGGGACCATATTTAGTGACCAAGGTGTTTCCCTATGGGGTTTTGCAACTCTTGAATAAAGCCACGGGTTCCACTATGCAAATCAATGGTCACCTATGCAAGCTCTACAAAGATGCCAAATCACTTCAAAAGGAGGAGGACTTCTCTCAACATGTTTTTGAACCACCATGATAAGGTTGTATCTCTCTAACCTTGAGCTTTTACCTTCCTTTAATTGATATATTTAATGATAGGTATAGTTCAAGTGTGGGGGAGATGAACCTAGTAGGAAAATTAGAGTTTATTTGCTTTATTTGACTTCTTTGTTTTGTGTTTAGTTTGAAAAAAAAAAATATCTGCACCACACTTTTGTTATGCATTCATTATTGATCTCACCTTATTTTATCACTAGTCTATACATACATTGAGGACAATGCATGATTTAAGTGTGGGGGAGAGAAATAAACATTTTGTTTTTTTGTTTGGTTTGTGTTTTGTTGGTTTGCAAAAAAAAAATCAAAAAAAAAATTCTTTGTTTTGTTTTGTTTGAGGTTACTTAATTACCTAGCTCTTGAATGGATATTTTGATTCTTGAGATGTGGTAATTTTTAGGATTGAATAGGTGTGAAATGAACATTCTTTTACCTTGAATTAATGGATTAGAGTGGCATATTACCCATTCATGGAAGAGGCTAAACACTCATGTGTGATTAATTCCTTAGTGATGTTACCCTCTAGAATTTGTTTCACTTCTTAATTAAGACCATATATCTTGCACTTGTTTGATAGGAGATGAGAGATGGCATTCATAAAAAATAGCCAAGAGCCAAATAGCCAACCTATTATTATTTATTATCCTTTGTTAGCCACTTTGAGCCTTTGGTTTGATTCTTAAAAAAAAAATATTCACCCTATTTTTCCCCAAGGAATGCATGTTACACTTTTATATGTCTTTTTAATATCATTGCATGTCCTAGATCAAATGAGTGGATGCCTATTATCATTTCTCTATCCATTACTTACTTCCATTGTTTTCAAAGAGTTAGGGGCAACCAAAAAAAAAACAACAAAGATAGATTTGAAAAAAAAAATTAGTCAAAAAGAAAAGAAATAAAGTTGCTAGAAAAAGAAAAAAAAAGAAGAAAAAAAAGAAAAGAAAGAAAAAAAATAAAAATAAAAATAAAAAGTTGCCTAGCTCATCCATTCCATTTGTTTTATTATTTCTTATCATTTCTTATCATTCTTTCCATCCTCATTGTGTTAAGGTGTTC
Organism: Prosopis cineraria; assembly: GCF_029017545.1. Lineage (NCBI taxonomy): Eukaryota > Viridiplantae > Streptophyta > Magnoliopsida > Fabales > Fabaceae > Prosopis > Prosopis cineraria. The sequence goes on along the minus strand of NW_026555340.1, from coordinate 2,376,443 downwards.
ACTCAATTGAGTTAGGTTATGCTTTGCATATTAAGGGGATATATCTTGATTTAGCATTATTTTGATGCTAACCCTATTTTTTTTTATACATGCATTTCTTAGACATCCTTTCATTACCTATATCACAACCTAATAAAGTCCATTTGATTCTTGATTGCAAGTGCTATTTAGTGATGGAGATGTAGAAGGGTTACAAATTCATAGTAGGGTTTATCCTAAGAAATTTTGAGTGAAATTTAATACCTTATACACTTTGAGTGATGAGAGCAAACACTTAACCTAGAGAGGCTTACTCTTTGACATTGATTCTTGGTAAGGGTTTGTTTGTGTGATGTGCATAATTCTTTCGTAATTATTGCCACATTGATTGATAATTTGTAGAAGTTCATGAGCTAGTATTTTAGTGACTTGAAACAATGTTTTTCTCTTATTTCTTTGTCTTATAGTTTCTTTTGGGACCTTTTTCACTTGATTTTGCCCGGAGTGCAAAAGCTAAGTGTGGGGGAATTGATAGAACACATTTGTTACCCACTTTTATTTGTCAATTAGGACCATTTTATTAATGATTTATCACCTTCAAGTGCACACATTGCATTAGATTTGGAACTTTGCCTAAGTTTCTAATCAGTGCACTAGGGGCATTTTGGTCCAAAAAATGAACTTTTGAGAAAATGTACAAGAAAAATTGACAAAGTGCATTTTATGTCCAGTTGATGAATGGTGAAATTATATTTTTAAAATTCATTTTAGTTTGGGAGTAATTAAATAAAAAAGTCAACACTTTCTTAAGTGTCTTAGTTTGTCCTAGTTTTTGGTTTGCCTTTGTGTGAAAATTTTTATATAATTTTGTGCAGCCTGAAACTTGGTTAATTTAATAAATTCTCCCTTCTAATTATGAATTTAATTCTGGACATGAATTAGATTTTATTATATCATATGCTATTTAATTGAATTATGTGATTTATGTGACATAGGTGGCATGTGACTTGTGCATCAATTGGGCAATTGAGGTCAACACTCCTTGAGGACAATGGCTGATGGTTTGCACGTGAATTATGATTATTTTGAGGGATTAGATCAGCTAAAATGATGTGGATGACACATGGGAAATTAGGCACACATTGGAATCATCTACAAACCAATAGGAAGTTGCCACCTTGCAAGTGTGACAAGGCTCCCATTTACATTTTAATTTCTTTTTCCTTATTTTAATTAAGCTTCAGCTGATGGGAGACACCAAGGAGCACGCCATTTTAAGCCTCAAATGGGATCCAACACATATCTCATTCATCTTCCACATTCTCTCTCTCTTGTTCATAGTGTTCTTCATTTTCTCTCTTTTGTTCTTCATTTTCCAGCACCCTAACCTCCATTTTCAGCCACCAAACCCCTCCACAAAACTCATACCATTCTTCTCCTCTCTTCATTTTCGTTCCATCCCTTCCATTTTCACAAGGATTGAAGCTCATTTCCATCATTCAAGAGCTATGGAGTTTGGCCTTCACAAGCAATCACTAGGGTTCTTGAAGATGAAGATTGGCTAAGTTTCTTTGTGGAATCCTAGAGAGATGAAGATGGAGGATGAGTCTTGAGCTTCAAATTGGCTAAGTTCTTTTGTTTCCTATCCTCTTCTCTTTTTACTAGATGGTTAGATTCCTTAATCTAGGGTTTAATCATCTTAGCTTATAAATTCTAATTTGAATTTGATGTTGATGTAAAGAGAGAGGATTGTTTCATTTAATTTCTTCCTTGGACAGCCATGACTGAATTTTGCCACTCTTTGTTTGGCACATAATCTTGTGTTTTTCAATTAGTGAATTTCTTGTGTTAATATTGCATAATCTTGTGGTGTTAATGCTTGTGTTGTTGAGTAGCTTAACATAATCTTGTGTTATGCTTGTGTTGTTGAGTAGCTTGACATAATCTTGTGGTTGCTCAATTTATGTGTTTGACCATGGCTGTTGAGAGAGGATTTTGAGTGAATCACTTGGCTAATGTCTTCACCAATTGGTTAATTGAACTAGGGACTTTAATCTAAGACCTAGGGAGGTTAGCTAATTAGGTTAATTGGCTTAGGATAATTTTCTTAAGTCATGACAGCTTTAGTCAAGAGGAAAGGGAAGCTAAACTTAGCCTAATCATGAGAAGATAATGAGTCCAAAATCAACTAATCTCTAGGGTTCCATTATTGTAAAAAGGGAAGTTCATTTCACTCACTTTCACTAGCATTTTAATTACTTGCATATTAGGTAATTAGTTTAGATAATTAGCTAGATAACTAAATTCCTACAAACTTTGGTTGATTTATTTCACTAGATAACTTTCAATTAGACTTAAAACCATTCCTTGGGAGATGACCTAGGGTTGGCCCTATATTGCATTAGGGTTAGCTTTAGTGTAATTTTGAGGATAAGCGACTAATTTCCTATCACCAAGTCTCTAGTAATCTTAAAGGAGGAAATGAGTTCCTTTAATTGGATATTCTGATGACTAATTTTTAGTGGATGCAATATAAGAGAAAAGCAATGAGTAAAACATGCCACTTTTTTTGGTGTTCATTTTTGTCTTGCACAAGCAAGAAATTAAAAATACTATCCTCTTACATCAACTGAATCAGATAATAACTAATTGGCTTGTGTTGTTCTCAAATCTTATTGATGAAGCAACAATTTGAAGATTTAGAATCAGCTCGAGAATATTCCAATCAAGTGTGAATAATACAGTACAATCTGCTTAACTAAAAAATCTAGTTCATCATTCTCGAACCTAGCATATTGACATTCATCATCACTTCTCATAGATCATGTTCAAAAGAAGATGTCATAGTAGAATTTTAACCTCCTCTCATATATCCACTTTATAAGAGAGAAGACTACGGTGTTACCATTGGCTCAATCAAACACAGATAAATTCAAATTTTTCATTTGAAAAGCTTCTGCTGAAGACTTATTTAAAAAGATTGATCAGTTCACAATACAATCAGAGAAAAACGTAGTAAGTAATCATAGACAACTCAATTTCATAGTGGACATAACCTACTAGCATTTCTGTCTCAATTGAATACATTTTACCACACAAATAAAACTAAATTTTAGTCCGTGCACCACAGCAGGCTATCAATGCACCGTGGCATGTGACACAAAGCCACACGCTCACCTTATCTTGTGGTGCGCCACGGCATGTGTCACCATACACCGCGGCACGCCTGTTTATTTTTCTATTGTCATTTTGACAATAAAATGATGAACTTTCAGCATGCATTATCTTCGTATACGACATCCGATCGGATTGATTTAAGTGTCCCACAAAGCTTAACTTGTATACTAACTAGTGAGATAGGTTTGGACAAGATCTAACAGTCCGATCAAAATTTGCACATTCAAGTGCAAAAAGTCACTTTTTGTTAAAATGTTGCACACCCAAGCGCACAAATCAATCCCTTACTCTCATTAAAACCATACTAGGCCTTGAACTAAGTCCAAAAGGGTCTAATGCACTTAATTGACCTTAATTAATCACATTCATACTCATATATCAAAATTTAACCCTTCTATTGTCAATTTTCACAATTCACTAACTTAACATATAATGTCATTTATTAGCATAACATAGCCCACTTGGCTATTTCTCAATTCATAAATATACAATTATATTCACGATACAATCTTAGCCCAAAAATTACTCATTTCATCATAATTTGTCCTTTGGCATAAGATTCACCAACACAAACAACCATTGCATACATATACTACTCCAAGTCATGGCCCTTTTTTGTTTCATTTCATCACATTCACAATCAATCGGGCTAGACTTCACAAAACTCAATTCAATCTATGCATGTAACCCTATGGCAACTCATATATACTTGTATATACAATCTCAGCTCAGTTCATTACACAACCTCAGAGTACACGGCTTCTCAACTCAAGCCGATCCAGACTCTCTTTCCTTGGCTTGATTAATTCCCAGTCCTATAAACATGTAACCATAAGGGTGAGATAAAAATCTTAATAATAGAATAACTCACTCTTATTAACTACACATGCAACAATATGAAAGTAAACATAATATATCATCAAAACTTCATAAAGTAGTATTTACATCACATATCTCATTTCATTTTCAATTTTTTCATCAATCCCAAAGGATTCATTGTTATCTCAATATTTCATCATATCACATAATATACTAGCATGATCTCTACCAACCAAACCTCTAAATCATCCCAACATGAAACCATAGGCTTATCTCAGACTAATGTACACTCTTATTAGTCTTGAGCTCACCTGCAGTAGTAGAATCATCCAGCCAAAGATGTTCTAACGCACAATATGGACTATAGTTTCCCCCCAATATACACAATGGGGCATCATTGATTCCTACACTATATCCCAAAGATACTAAGGAGTCTCTCATCTCCAACACCGTACCTCAATAGGCATTAAAAAAATCTTCTCCAACACCACACCTTTCAAGGCACTACTAACAAGAATTGTTTTCAACACTGCACCTTAATAAGGTACTACGAAAACCTTATCATATGGTCTTTATCATCTCCTATACACTCGAGTGAACTCCCATCCTTATGATCATGCTTTCCCAAACCATTTATGGTTCCCATTTACCATTATCACACTTTCTTGCATATTTTATATATATATACCACTTTACATTACAAAGTACCATTTCAACTAAAAGTCATTTTACACAACAATCACTCAATGCTATAAAACATGCTCAATTCAAAACCATTTCATGCACTACATAGCATACTAACATATAATTACAATAAACAGTCAAACAAAGGAAGTTATTTGGTTACCTCAACCGTTCTGTCACTAAAAAAGTTACCTGTGGATTTCCACCATCACACAAGCTTATCTCAAGCTTCCTTTCTCTCACTACTGCAAAATACCCTTTACTTAACGATTATTTTAGACATCATTTGATGATTTTTAATCGTCAAGTAAGGAGGCGCCATATATTTATTTGACGGTTAAAAAACCGTCAAATATTTTAGAGATTACTTGATGGTTATTTTGAAATAACCATCAAGTAATCACTTAAACATTTACATATACTGCAGCAATATACTTGATGATTATTTAAAATAACTGTCAAGTATTTAGTAATATTTGATGGTTATTTTGTAACAAGCGTCAAATATGTTTTCACAAATTCTGTGTGCCAAATACTTGACAATTATTTCATAATAACCGTCAAGTATTCATACACACTTGACAGTTATTTCAAAATAACTGTCAAATATTTATGATGTGTTTTTTTAAAAGTTGGGGACTACTTTTTAAGGAGCCCCCTTGCAAATACAAAGCAATCAAATATATATACCAGCCAGCCAACAATAAAAAATAATTGAATCATTATTTATATTGAAATTACAATCTAAATATCTTAAGCTAGGGGACAAGGTCTTGTTGGTCGCAGTACGATACAAGACCATAGCTCTAAGAAGGAAATAAAGAATAAATGTTAGAAATTCAATATATATGGATATTAAATAACAATTGATAAAAATTCAATTTACTGATTAAAAAGTTCTACCATATCTGGCCTATTACTTGGTTCTCCATTTAGAGGATCAAGATATTAAATTTTTAAAGCAACAGAGTTAACCACAATAAGCATCTAGTGCCCTCTAATAAGAAATAACAAGTGTTATCAAATAAGTAAATATAAAAAATATTTACTTGTACCAAAAGTAGCTAGAAAGTGGCTTACCCTTGACAGTAAGGAGCAAGAAATAAAGTATCATTGCTTGCTCCCCTATCCTTAAATTGATTTGAAAGCTGCCTTGCTTGATCTTCAAGATTCCTTTGTAATTCCATTGTAGGCAGAGACATCGTGGGGATTAATCAGCTTGAATCTCAACTCAAGGCCGTCGAGAACCACAAATGAGGTATAAAGGTGGCTTAGGTGAAAAAATAACCAGGTTAATACACACGCGTGCACACATACATATATAATTTAAGTAATTAACTGAGCATTATCGAAGAAATACCTCATGTAGAAGCTCATTAGACTAGTATTGGCCATTTCGTGCTTGAGAATTTCATTTAAAATTTCATCTCGAACAACTTTAGACAAGCTCGATCTTCCATACAGCCCATCATTAAAACTAATGATATTCCCAATTGCAACTTGAAGAGCCATCCTCATAACCATCGCATATGTCTCAAGAGAAGCACGGTATTTGTATTCTACAGTTGGCACTAGTGCTGTTGGATATTGTGAAATTGTGGCTGAATCTTTAGTATGGCCCGACTCACCTTTTAGCTTGCTCTTCCCTTTCAGCTACACAATAAAAAAGTTAGATATTTATAATTATATTATAAAATCATAAATAACTATTTAAATCGTACCTTTTTCTTTGGAGGCAATGGGTCCTTTGTCGGCTTTGGTGTTACTACTATTACAAATGGCTAGGACATGCAATGAAGCTCCTTATTGCTTCCCCCACCGTTTGTGACTTATCAGTAGGAACAGGCAATAGATAGTTAGGGTCGATGGCAACAAGTAGAGAAACCCTAGTACAGTCGGGCGGGAGAGGATGATTATGGATTGTGTCCTCGGGAATGTTGTACACATGCCCTATTGCAACTACTCTACGTTCAAGAGTGTCTCCCAAACAATTTCAATCATTCTGACCCTAATTAAACAAACAATGACAATTAGTTTCTAAAATAAAAACAATTAGACAAATTCATAACATAAAACATATTACCTTAGGTAGTTTTTCTAAGGGGACTGTGCAGCTATCTTTCTGACTAGGGCTAATCTTACCCAAAGTCCTCCCAAGGACTTGCCCTTTCAACAACATGTCAATTAATGCTGCCTGGGCTTGTAGTTGCTGCTTCATAATGGCTTGCTCTTCTCTTAGCTCTTGGACCTTAGGTGAAGAAGCTAATGTTTGCTTTGTTATCTTGCCAAAATATTGCTTCTTCGTGACTCCGAAGCTAATACCCTAAGCAGTTCCCAATGCCCTAGCCAAGATATCCTCATCCTCAGGAAGGTTGTTCTGTGTGACTTCTTGAGAGATGGAATCCTGTGTAGAGTAAATATGATTAGCTTGGATATTCATAATTAATTATTAAGTAATAGATAAATATAATACTTACAATCTTTTCAGTAACCTGCTCACTGCTTCACGCGGGGTTGTCAATAATTCCTTCTTTATTAGTGCGTGCCAATGCCCAGAGCAGGATATGGTAACCTTTGATCCCTCCTCCTCTAATTGTTTCTGCTCAATGCCTGCATACCCCAACCTCCCTACTCTATAAGGGTATTCATTCTTCGCTACTCTCTCCTTATTCTGTGTACTTAATTCCTTAACGAGTTAATAACAAAAATTTTTGTTAGTACATACACATATAATCAATAAATAACACCAAACTTAAAATTAAAGAAACATTAATATCTTGAATTCCTTCTCACGTCGTGGGGCAATAAAAGCATCACAATCCCCTTGTTTTACCAAGGCTATATAATAAGGGAGGAACTCAAGCTATAAATTCAGCATCATCAGGATCTTTCAAATATTTCTGTGTGATGAAATATTTGAAAGATCATGGTGCCCTCCCAGCCTTTTGTAGGATAAAATCTTGCCTACTCTCATCAATGTCAAATCCTGACTACAAAATAAAATAAACAACATATCAGATGCATTAATTTTAAAAATAATTTATACCAAAATATACTTGTAAAATGTAACTTATTGCTACAGTATCCCAAATAAGAGCCTTCGTGTCCTCATCTACTTTGCACCCATGATTTTACTATGATAGACACAGTTGTCTTTACCACCAGCCCAATGTAACTTATGAATTTTGAGGATTTAATGCTTGCCCTTTCTTGTTCCATTGCACATAAATTTTTTTTCCTACAGCTCTTGTTTTTGTCACCTCTTCCGTTATCGTTAGGCCTCGTTAAATGTTATTGTACTCCTTCTCCAGCTTTTTCTATGTACTCAGAACCTCAGTTGAATTTGTAGCTAGAATTGATGGGGGGTATCAACAAACTCGCTATCAGAAGCCATTTATCTGTAAAGGAAGACAATTAAATCAACATTAAATAACTTAAACAAAAATTCACATAATTAATTCAAACATTAATCAACTTAAATAAAAAGACACAATTAATCAACTTAAACAAAATGCACACAATTAATTCAAACATTAATTAACTTAAATAAAAAGAACACAATTAATCAACTTAAACAAAAAGTTCATCATTTAAGTTCTTATATAACTTAATTATACTCAATCAAGTTACCCAACAATAATTGATATAAAAATTTTATCCCAACAATCTATTTTGTCCTATAAATTCAATATAACTCAATCATTTCTAATCAAGTTATCTAACAACAAAATTAATCACCATCACCACAACAAGGGAAGCAAATTTTCAACAAATTCATATATATAATGCCCAACAGTAAATTAATTTTCATATAATCTTAAATTTAATTTTAGAACTAATAAAGAACTAAAAACAAAAGCCTATATACATGCAATCACAAATCATAGTTCTAATGAACAAAAAATTCATATTCCAATTGCTAATTCCAATCAACTCCCTAATTATAATCAATTGACAACAATATCATAAGGAAGAAGGATAGGCTTAACTTAAGAGAGGCAGAGCACGAGGACGAAGAAGAAGAGTAGGGGAAGGAGGAAAGAAGACAACTCGCATTTTGCACTGTTAAAAAGCAAGTAAGAGAATTTGAAGTCAGATTTACCCTAAATACTAAACCCAAAAACAAATTAAACAGATGAAGAAGAAATTAAACTTACATATAGAAGACGGAGAACGAACCCAAAATGCCCAAAATGAAGACTTGGATGAACGAACAACCACACCCACAAACCCCAAAAATGGAACCCACGAGCAAAACCCAAGAAGAATCGAGTCTAAATCTATTTTTGGGCAGTTTTAGTGATGAAAAATGATTTTCGAACACTTTGGGTGTGTTTTCAAAACGTTCGAGTTGCATAAATGTGAAAATGAAAGGTTTTGGAGCGTAAATTTAAAAGGCAATACTTGACGCTTGTTATTAAATAACTGTCAAATAAAATTCAACATACTTGACGGTTATTAGTAAACAAGCGTCAAGTAATTTTTTTTTTATTTTTCCTTTTGAACCATATATTTGACACTTTTTCACAAATAACTGTTACAAAGACAATACTTGATAGTTATTTCATAATAACCGTCAAGTTTTTATTACTTGACGCTTGTTATGAAACAATCATCAAATAAAATACCGACATACTTGACGATTATTAATAAACAAGTGTCAAGTAATTAATTTTTTTTATTTTCCTTTTGAACCATTATTTGACGATTTTTTACAAATAACCGTCAAGTACTTCAAAATATACTTGACGGTTATTAGAAAACAAGTATCAATATATTTATAAAAAAAAAATCAAATCTGGGATGCATATATATTTGATGGTTTTGCTAATATAACCATCAAATATATACTAAATACTTGACGGTTGTTTTTGAAACAACTGTCAAGTATTTAGTGCCTTTTTTATTTGTCATTTTTCACTTATAACTGTCAAATATAAGCCATCATATTTAGCTTATTCTATTGTAGTGTCTATTCACGTGTCCAATATGTCAATCTGAACACATTTGGCATATTTTAGTCATTTGGTCCATTTTGACCAAAAACTCATTTTTACTACTTAGGACTATATTCATCTGTAAATTCTTTTTCATTTATTCATTCTAAGCCTATGACTACCCAATTACTACTTTACATCACCTCGACTGGTCTCATTTCACTCAAAATAGATTTTTGCTCTTACTTTTCTCTCTCTAAAGGCTCAAATCGAGCCTTCTATTTCAAAGCTCTATCATTCAGCTCTAAGCTAGTCATAAAGCTCTAATTTAACCTCTGAAAACCTTTTATTACTATTAGACAAAAAATTAATCCCTCAAATTCTACTAATTCAATTTTTCTATAACTCATTTTTAGAGAAATTTGTGTAGAATGGAAGGTAAGAGTTATATGTAGCTTATCTGGTAACTTACCGATCCGAATCACCTTCCATTACTCCAAAATGACTTAACATAGCTCCTCAACCTTTCTCCTCTCTCTATCTCGTACGTTTCTCAATTTTTATCCTCTAAAATTTCACAACTTATGAATGAAAATTCTGGTCCATGCGCTACGGCGCATGCAGCACAAGCCGCAGTGTGTGCACAGTGAGATTTATTCTCACCACGTGTACTTGCTTTGACCCAAAATGCACTCGTATTAGCCATATCTATTCATACAACACACAAACAAGTCAAAATACTAATTGATCATCTGAATCTCTAATCTTACTTTAATTTCCACTTAACCTATGATTAACCTCTAAACTTAGGATTAAGAAATTCAGAATGTTACAGAATTCATCCCTACTGAACTACAACTTGCAGATATCCATAAAATCTTTTGGAGCAGAGCAGTTCATATTCATAAGAAGAGAGTTGGGTTTGTTAAATCCTAATGAACTGTAAGCAATTCATTCTTTTTACTCTTTCTTTTTAGTCTATTTAATTATGTATTCTAACTTAGGCTTTGGAGTAGCTATTTGAAACTACAGGTCTTTGTCTAAAAATTTTCTATTAGTGTTATAAAAATAGATAACATTGGTGTTAGAAATTCAACATCGGTACTAATGGTTATTCTGAGATATTGCAGATAGCTAACTTTGATAGTAACACCAGTGTTATATTGTTCAACACCGATGCTGTGAAAGCCACTACAAAGTCATTAACATTGCCAAGATATGAGTCTGACACCTTAAAATGACTTAGCAAGGATAAGATCAAATTGATTTACAATTTTAAATGAGGTAACCATTGAATGTCTTTTTTTATGTTTAACACTGATGCTATGGTAAGTAACACCAGTGCTATATCTGTCTATATATATGTGAGTGTGATTTCTTACTTAGTTCACTCTTTTGCCCTAAAACCATCAGTGCTATTTCTCTCTCACATAAACTCCCGCTTCACTCTACTCCCTTATATCCATTTTTCCTATAAACTTAACCATTCTTCAATTAAATTTACCCCATTTTCTCCATCCAAATCTCTAAAATACATTGATCAAATCCATGATGAAGCCTGCATGAATAAAAACAACTAAAGAGGCTATAAAAGCTTGAGGACTCTCTATGTTTGATTTCTTTTGAGCTAGAGACATTGTGGTTAAGCGAGCTAGGTCAAGATTAGGAAATCCAAGTCTCAGCAGCTATAATGAAGTTATGAATAAAGTAAAACAAGTTGTGAAGGTTAGAAAGAGAAAGGAAAGAACAAAGACAAAAACTCTCGATGAAGAACAAGTGGAAATTACTAGTATTGCTCCATCTCAACCCACTCATAAGAAGCCTAGGATTGCTTGAAAAGGTAAAGAGCATCAAAGAAAGCTAAAGCTTCTCAAACCTCTAAGGATGAATTTGTCTCCTCTGAGAGGACACCCGAGGGTATATTGCCTAGTCAACCTCACTCTAGAAATCTTGAAGAACAGAGGAAAAGGAAAGGGAAAGCTCCTATCACTAAGACATCAGATGAAAGTGATGATTTTATTGGTTTCTGCTTTGACTCACTCTACACTAGGCAAATTCTAAGTTTGGCCTTGAAAATGACTAAAAAAGAAGTTAGTAAATATTGGATTATCAACTTAACAGAGCTTAAAGAGAAGGGGTTTGATGTTATTGAATAATGAAGCCTTACAAGATACTGTTGGAGCTCAACATAGTAGTAAGTCTAGAAGTTGTAAGAGCATTTTACAGTTCTCTACAAGTTTTGCACAATGGTGAAGTACTGAGAGCAATAGTAAGAGGAAAGTCTTTTGATGTTACAAAAGGCTATCTAAACTCTTTCTGAATTTTTTAACAAATGAAAGGTTGATGAGATTGTTAGACTTATCCTATGAAAAGCAAATTATGTTCACAACATTAGTGCAACCTAGGAGCAAAGTTCTGGTCTAGTAAAAGAGCTAAAGTCCATGACAATATTTCATAGAGTAATCTACCACATTCTGTCAAGGTTAATTACTTGCAAAAGATTAGGGCTAAATAAGTTTATCTCTAAAGACTTGAGGCTTCTAAGTTCCTTAATTAAAGGATTTAAATTGGATCTTGCCCCCATCATCTTTGAGAAGATCAAGAACTTAGCCTAACTGAGCAGAAAAAGAGATGGGAAATATCTCATCTATGAAAATGTAATTTCTAAAATGTTGGAAGATAAGAAGATTATATATCTGAAAGGTAATGAAGTATTGGGGCATGAGGAGATCAATTTCATGACTCTGAAGAAAATGAAAATTATTAAAAAAGGAGGAGGTGGTGCTCAAACTGAAGCTCACTCAGTTACAGTCCCCAGTGCTTAAGGAAGACAAAAGTCGCAACTTGCTTAAGATGACTCATCTAGCCTACCACCATTATAAGCAGTATATCTTGATTTAGATGCTATCCAGTGGTTGGATAGGACTTTCAAGATTCAAGCTAAGCTTTTCATTTTGTGTCTTGAGAGACAAGCTGAGGAGTTTAATTAGAAACTAAAGAAAGCTTCTAAAGAGATTAGAGAAGAATTTAAGGAAGAAATTGGCTTGCTGAGAGCTCACGTCTTGAGTTTGGGAGGCATACCAGCTAGATAAAGGGACTCATCTGAGCATGATTCTCCCTTTAGGATGGGTACTCCTACTGGTGTTTCTCTACATGAGAATGACAAAATAGAGTTTGTTGAGGATTTTGTGTTAGTATACACATCCAAACCTCTACTTCAAAAAAGGGGACTAAGAAAGACATTGACAGTGACCAACAAATACCCTCCAAGATTAGAAATCTAAGGGTTAGACCAGTTTCCTTTATTGATTCTGAACTGAGAGCTATGTTTGAGGATAGTTCAGAAGGAGCTGAGTCACATGCTTTAGAAAGCAATAAGCTTGCACTAGTTATGGCCAAGATTGCCAAAGAGTATATTGAGATATCTGATGATGAGGAAGAATTGGAGTTTACACAGTTACCTCTACCTTCTACTCCATTATTCTTTAGGACCAACTATATAGTAGCCTTTCAAGACTTGCCACTCATTGCCATTTTGGAATCTAGTGCAGTTTTCAAGCCTCTACCAAGATTTAAGAACAGACCAGTTTGGACTGAAAGTGGTACTTCTTCTTCCTACATGCCTTCCTCCAACCTTTTTGTCCCTATTGATCTATCCAAGTCTTTTGTTGATGACAAAAAGCGGCAAAAGATTAAGGATGCAAAGTTAAAAAAATAAGGCAGACAGTAAGGTTCACAGTAAAACTCAAGATAGTTGGTTAGACAAGCATGTGGTTGAAGATTTAGGAAGTGGCAAGCATAAGGGTCAACCTATTGTGAGAAGACCAAGAAGTGCTTGCCTAAACTCAACAGATTTAGAGAAAAGTCTTCAGTGTCTTCTAAGCCTCAATCCTCATCCAAACCCTTTAAACCTTAATCATCTCAACCCTTTAAAATACCTAAACCTTTATCTCCTACTACCAAGAAATTCCATGAATTAATGGATTTCTTTGGTACTATCTTTAAGAAGTAAATTGAGTGGTTGTTTGAGTGTTTACTTGTTTATCTTGTTAAGCTTTCTCTAATAATTTGTAACATCTTTTGAATATATATATATATATATATAATATGTATTTCTTCTATTTTAATATGTGTTTAACTCTTTTAAGAAGTAAAGACCAAAGTCTCTCTGAGATATAACACTTTGCATCTGAGTCTTGTCATCATTAAAAAAGGGGAGAAATGTTAAACCCTAATTTTGATAATTACAAAATAAAGGAAGTTTTGTGCATTTTAGGCTTTCTTAACTAAAACCAAGATAATTGGCTTAACGTTAAATCTGACTAAGTGAGAGCTTATACGTAACAGAAGGTATGCTATCTTACTAGTTAAGTATCTGACTTAACTATAATCCTTATGATTAAAGTTGTCTTATTCAAAAATGTTTCTAAGTGTTGATGACACTAGTATTGGAAGCCTTAACACCAATGTTACCTCTGTTATCTTCACTGTTCTATTATTTTGTGTTTCTTATAACACTAATCCTACCTATAGTAACACTGGTGTTATCCCTTTAAACTTGTGCAATTGAATCTCTCTTATTCAAATTGTTTTCCTTGTATTGGTATTATCTTTTCAACATCAGTCATATTCTTCATTTATCTTTGGTTGAATTAAGTCAAAACTTGTGTTACTTGGTTAACACCTATACTAAGTTTTGTTCACGTTTATGCAACACCTGTGCTAACATCTCAATACTGGTGCTATCCTTTCTTCTATCCTATAAAGAGATGTGATTGATATGTTACTTCAGTGTTATTTCCTTTTAACATCGATGCTAAATAATCTTTTCAGAAATATTCTGATTCTTCCAAAAATATCAAGAATCTTCATCTTTCATGCATTGGATTACACTAGTACTATAACGACAACACTTGTACTATGACTTTCCTTCTATGTCTGCTCATCATTGAAACACCGGTGCTAGAACATCATAACATCGATACTAGTATGAATCTTTGTGCTTTGTTTTTCGTATCTCTTTCAAAGGTCATCTTGACTCATCTTTTAATCCTTGTTTTCATCCAAAATCAATTGTGTTCACTCTATATTATTTTTAAATGATATTTAAATACAATTATTTCCTTAAAGTTATTGTGGTTGCTCATGTTTGATTTGGTCATTGAGCTTGCTTTTTGTTATACCAAAATGTATAAGCTTCAACCACTTTTGTCAAAAGCATTTAATGTTTTTAGCCGTTACTGTATAAAAGAGGAAGTCTCTGCTGTAAAGCATTATTCCATTGTCTAATCTATCGAAGAACCTCATAAAAGCTTGGATATCAAAGGAAACACAAAGCAAGAGAGAAACATATTACAAGCAACCTCCAATGGAAACATTTATGAGTTTAACGGATCATTTATGATCCTAAACTATAAATAGACTCATTTATGAAACCTAAAGAAGGAGAGGAACAATGAGAAAAACAAGAACATTCTGCATTTATTTGAACGTCAAAGCTTACCTACCTTCTGTATATCATTTATTGTTAAAAAGCTTAATTGATTATACATCTACTCTAAAAGAGAGTTTAAAAGAAGTAGTAGTTCATTCTTGAACTTACTCTGTTTATTCCTGTTTTACATCTTCAAAACAAAGGAACTTAAGCTCAGAAAGCTCAAGGGAATTTATCATTACCTTTGTAAGGGGGAGAGTTTCAAACTTATTGAGAAATCTGTTTACGTACCGAGGCAATCAAGAGCCTAGATTAATCTTGGTAATATAGTTGGAAATATCAGGAGGTTCTCGAGGACTACATGTAGACTCAAGTAGTAGGAGTCAAATCAGGATAAATCACTTGTATCAAGCTCTACTCATCTAAATCTCATGATTGGTGATTTCGTTCCTTTATCTCACTTATTATTATTACTGCATTTCAGTTAAATTTTCAATTAGCCCAATTCACCTCCCTCTTGGGGCATTTACATCGATGGCATTTGATAAATTAAAATCAAATGATAAGCATATAAATAAAAACATATATGGAATAATTTTGGATAAAAACATTGAATAAAAATTACTCACTTTTGAGAATATCCAAGTGAGTGGGCCTTTTTTTTTGTACCATTTTTTAGTAGGCTATGGCTTCCCCTCATTATTTGATATATCTTTAGTGAACTATAATGGAATTTATGTTAAAAAAAATAAGATTCTAAAATAATTTAAATATCTTAAAAAGCTAACATTTATAAAAAATAACCTTAACTTATGTGTTAAATACATCTCTAGTTTCAATAGTCAATAGCTTTCCTATGGAACAAAACTAGTAAATCTTATGTAAATATGGGCAGACAACATAAAGGGACCAATGGTAACTACAGCATATAAGAAATAAATTTAGTATATGAAAATAAAAAAAAATATTGCCAAACTAAATATATATATGCATAAATATAAACAACTTGCATTTCAAGTACTGAGGCCAAATAATATGATAATTTTCTTTTTGAAATAGTATTTCCTATTGGACGTATGGCTTGTGACATTATGTTTAGCTCAAGTTTTGATGATGAAAAATATAGATGAGTTAACTATATACATAGTACCATAATCTTCATACCCAACCTATACTTATATGCATATTGATACTTAGACTAACCATTTTGTTCATGATATATCATTTAAGGTTATCCAAAGTAAAGATGAGAGAATGAGCATGAAGAGGAAGAAATTAAAGTCATCATTAGCATGCATGCCACACTTAAAATGGGAGAACATAAAGAGAAGGGTGATCCAAAAAGAGTTTAAGAATAATGAAGACATTCATACAAACTTGGATGCATCTTGAAAGCCTTAGACTTAATAGGTATAATATCCTTTGGACAGAAATCTTTATATTAAACCCATTGACTTAGCTTTAAAATATTGGCTCAAGATATTTTAAATCAGAACATGCATTTTAGCTATTAAGAGAAAGAGTGAGATATATTTTATATAATCATGTTCTTTATCTTTGATCATATATTTCTCACGAGCTTTGAAATGTTTTGATTATTAACTTTATAAAGTTATCAAAGTTGTCATATTTACTCAAAAAGGAGTTAAGTTGAAAAAGTTATGAACACTTGAAGTCTAAGCTTTAAAATGAGAATTGTGTAGAAAATTAGATTTGACTTTTCATTATGTTTTTAGTCATATCCAATAGCTTTTCAATTATAGTTTATTTATTAAAATGGATTTCTACCGAGAAAAATATGAATTTTAGAAGTTGAGTACTGAGATATTATTTCAGTACTATATTTAGAGTTGACCTTCATTCACTTTTTAATCATATCTCAAAATTTATATTGAGTTTAAGTATAAAATTTAACACTAGGCTTCAAGAGCTTTCCATAGATATCTAATTTATTAGATTTGAAGTTGTATTGAGTGAGTTAGAGCCTTATGAAATTTTATGTAATGGCACCCTCTAAATTATGTGTGAATGAAAGAGGGACATGTAACCTCTTCCAATATCCACCTAACATTAGGAAAGGTTAACCTAATCATCATATCCTTGAACCAAATTGTATTCAAAAATATTGTTTGAAAAGCTTGGGAACTAAGACTTATTTTGTGAATCATCAAAATCATTTGAAATACAATACAAAATAATTATTGCACAATGGAAGACTAATTCTTGTATTCATCACATTCAATACATGCCTTTAAAATAAAGAAACAAAATTAAAAACTGGGCCATGTGCTATAATATGTGGCACAAAGCCATGAGCAGTCCTTCTTTGTGTCACGCGCCGCAACATGACATGCAATGCCCCACAGTGCAAGTGACAGTATTTGTTGCCGTTATTAGATAGTTCACAGGGTGAACTTCTGGTGTACATCATTTCCGCATATGACATCTAATTAGAGTGGTTTAAATGCCCACTCAAAACTTATTTCATAAGCTATTTAATGAGATATGCTTGAACATGATCCAACAATCTAATCAAAATTTAGGCACCCAACTGTAAAAAGCTACTTTTTCTAAAAATTTTATACACCCAAGCACTAAAATCACTTTCATTGTGTCATTAGACGATTTTAGGCCTAGAACTAACTGCAAAAAGACATTATACACCTGATTGAACAAAATTTATATCATACATACTCACATATCAAAATTTGGCTACTCAATAAACTATTTTCACACTGGACTACTTTTAACATCTTTACATAAAAATAGTAGTTTAGCCATATTCACCATAATTTCACTACTAATCCACATGTTTCTAATTTCATAACATGTTCACAACTAAATCTTATCACATACTGCTCTTTTACCACATATTTATAAAGATGGGCTAAGATTTACAAAGTTGTAACATCTCCAATTTCTAATTCTTCTATTAACACTGATTAAGGGATGAATTAGTAATTTAATGTGGGATTAAGATTGTGGATGGTTAAGTGTTAAATTGACTTTTGGGATGTTAAATGAGCAGATATAAGTAGAAGAGTAGCATCTCAAAGTAGAGCATATGAGTATAATGAGGATTTCCTTCACTATGCCACGAGCCATGGCTGAGGGTGGATGTGCCACAACATGTGGTATAGAATTCTGATAAGTGACTTCATGTGCTAGCTCGTGAAATAGAAGGGAAAAGAGGACAAGAAGGTCCTGCCATGGAGAAGAAAGGGGACCTTTGTTAGGGCAAGTGATTTCAAGAGAAAGGACAATGTTTCTAACTTGTTACTTATCGAGTAAGTCTTGTACTACCTTAACCTCTAATTCTATCTTATATTTTTCTTTGTTTTAACTATTGAGAAACTAAATTTAGAAGTTTTAAGGAGATGATTTCTTACACTATAGTAATAGAACGGTCCTCTAGGACTAAACTAGTACTTTATAACTGGTTTGAGTCAAAACAATAAAGCTTTAAAGCCATAAGCACAATTTGACCTAGTCTAAAGACAGAATGGTGAGAGAAGATTTGATTGTAAAGGAGTTGATGCTTGTATTGAGTGGTAATTAGTCTTAGTGTGTATGAGTAAATGTGAATAGAGGAAATGATAGTGATTAGGTGTTAAATTGCCACAATTGGCACATTTA
The DNA here is from genome assembly GCF_029017545.1 of Prosopis cineraria. Classification (NCBI taxonomy): domain Eukaryota; kingdom Viridiplantae; phylum Streptophyta; class Magnoliopsida; order Fabales; family Fabaceae; genus Prosopis; species Prosopis cineraria. The sequence continues at coordinate 2,357,777 of NW_026555340.1, read as the reverse complement.
GTCAATAAGACAATTGACCTTGGCTTGCTAATTTGGTGTAGATTCTTATGTACAATAAGTTGAATAGCTAAAGAAACTTAAATAGGGTTGTAGAACATGGGTAACCTCTTCTATTAAATAGAAGGGTTGAGGTAACTATATAGTTTGTTATATTGATTAGCTATTATAACTGTGTAGAAGTAAACATGAAATGGTGAATTTGTTGTTTTATGAGCTTTATGCATGATTGACACTGTAAATAGTTTTAGCATGAAAATCTGTTTGTGAAATGAAATTTGAAAGGTAATTGGTTTCAACTGATATATATGTGTGCATGTTTATATATGTGTGCTTGTGCGTATGTGTGTGTTATGAAACCTAGAAAAGTAGTGAAAAGTATGATCATAGGGGTGGAAGTTCACCTAGGGTATGTGTATGTGGAAATGAGAGTGAACAAATTCATATGGTTAGGCTAGCATCATGGGACATCCAGTGTAGCATATTATGGGATAGTATAGAGAGTAATCTAGTATAGCATATTATAGGATTATTACCGTGGGACATCCGGATAATCTGGAAACTCCATATTGCCCGTTAGGGTGAGGTTAGGAGTTAACGATACCTCTATCACAAGTGTGTGACATGAGGAAAAGCATAGCCCAAAGGTAGGATAGATTACCTTTTTCCAGGTGTTTCTACTATCAAAAGTATGCTCGAGTCAATTAGTGATTGATCTAGTAGAGCCTATAGTTTTATCTTGGGGAGCTTTAGAGGATCGGTGGATAGATGATCATGGTAGTATATGAAAATGTGTGAAAAATATTTATATGAGAAAAGTTATGAGTAAAGCTTTGTTATGATAAGTATATAAATGCTATACTTTGGTTTTAGTACATTTGCATGGTTATTTGTGCTAATAGACATTTAATAAGCTATATTGGTTACCGAGATGTTGATCTCACTCATGGTTATTTATATTTTTTAGGTTCTAATAGTTGTAGTGCTAAAGGGAAAGACTCAAGCCAAGAATTGTGATTTTTTTGATATGGCCTTGTAAGAATCAGTGTAATGAATTTGTATATAAGTAGTGGTAAATGTATATATAAGTTGCCTTAGGAAACATTTGCATTTTACTGTGAGTTTTTTTTTTGTGGTATTTGGTGCTTTGACTTCCCAAGCCCTATGTGTATGAGTGTACATAATGAAATGAAAATGTAGGCTAGTGGATGAATGATAATGTGTGTGGAAATGGCGAATGTGGGTTATGTATGTGAAATTGGCCTAGTGTATGAATGAAATTAAAGAAATTTACAAACCAATTGTGTGTATGTATATTCTATTATGTATATAATTGGTCAATCAGGTGTACATTGTCTAATTGGACGTAGTTAAGGCCCTAAACGATGCTAATGACTTGAGGTTTCGATTTGAGAGGCTCAAGTGGCAAATTTTGACTTGAAATGATCAAAATGCGCTTGGGTCTCCAATTTTCAAAAGGAATATTGGATTTTAACAAAACCAGTGTTATTGGTTAGATTGTGAAATAAGCTTCGTGTAAGTGCTTTAACCACCCCAATCAGATATCAAAAGTAAAAATGGCATACTTCTAAACTTCATATCAAATATGAAATTTGACAATAGATTTTGAAACATACATCGCGATGCATGTGTCAACAAAAGACCACATGGCATGGTGCATGGCACAAAGCATGCAGTTGTGATCTCTATGTCACATGCCGCGGTGCATGTGGCACAAGCCATAACGCATGGCCTTATTTTGATTTAATTGGGTTGAATTGTATATGTTTTCTTGTTGATCTTGAGGTGCTGTTGCACAATGCTTCTGCTGTGTAATATTTTACTACTCGGATATATTATTAAATGATTTTTGAAATATTTTATCTGTAACATCCCAAACTTTCTAAATAAATGGTTTTTAAATGGATTAGCAAATTGAGTGGGAGATCTTATGGTAATTTCAGCGAGGGCATTACAATTAGTTGGTATCAGCTTCTTAAGTTTTGAGATCTAGCCACTTTAATTATTTGTTGCATCCATTCTACAACTTGGCAACTTATATATTTTTCATTACACCTATTCTTTCCTTTTTGCTTAACTTTCTTTTACTTCCCGCTTAGGACAAGAAAAAATGAGAAGAAGAGGTATTCGGGCTTCGAGAAGCACTCTAGTATGAAGGCATTCGGTAGAAGCACTCAAGTATCAAGGCATTCGGTAGAGAGTGGTGAGAGAGGATTTGATTGTAAGGGAGTTGATATTTGTAGTGAGTGGTAATTAGTCATAATACGCATGAGTGAATGTAAATAGAGGAAATGATAGTGATTAGGTGTTAAATTGTTGCAATTGGCATGTTGAGTTAATAAAACAATTAACCTTGGCTTGCCAATTTGGTGTAGATTCTTGTGTACAATGAATTGAATAGCTAACGTGTTAAATATTGTGCCCTAAGGCCAACTTTTGTACTATAGACATTGTTATTTAATGAATTTCTCTTTTGTTATCATATCTATTGCATGTTCAATATGATAACTATATCCTTGGATAAACAATAGTGATTGTCCTAAATGTCCCTAGTTAGTCATCTATGAGGGATCATAGATGAAACATAACTGGTATGACTTTAATTAATTATAGAGATATAAATTAAAGTCATAGGCACTTGAAAGAGTACAAGGTGCTGGATCGACCCGCTATGAGAAAGCTATATGGTACAAGTCATAAGCTTATCTCATATGTAACTATATCACTAAGCTCTTTGACCTAAGATTATTATAGATTCCTACATGATGACCATTGAACTTTAACCTAATTAAAAGTCACTTTTGACTGGATGATCATAAAGGTTATGATTGAGTTTAGTGATATTCATGTAGAGGAATATGAGTGGCCAAGATGGAATTTGTCCCTCACATTAGGTGAGAGATATTATTGGGCCCCTTGGTGAATAAGACTGAGAAAATGTATGGCCATACTATAATAGAAAGGTTTTTTCATTGCTATAGTCAGTCCACTCAAAGATCAAGAAAGTAACGGTCAGGTAAAGGAGAATGACAATTTCATATCTCATACTTGACTGAAATATTGTGTGACAAAAGGGATGTGATACGGTTGCATGATAGGTTACATCAGATCATCAATTCCCATGTGAATTGGGTAGTTACAATGTCTTGCTAGAGGCTGCGTAATTAGCCTACTACCAATTTCATATAGGCCTACAGGGTCACACACAATAACAACCTAACTCGAGCTATAATATCTAAGTTCATTAAATATGAAATATGTCTAGATTCAATTAATGTAATATAGGGTAAATAAATTATATATATATATTTGAATATTTATTTGATTAATATTTATATATATATATTTGTATGAAATATAAAATATAAAATATAATTTTATATATAAATATTTATATATATTTATGTGTGTGTGTGTATCTGATATATATATATATATGTATATGTATATGATATATAAAATTAAATATAATATATCTATATATATATTTGAAATATATTGTATATATATTTGTATATATATAATGTAATATGTATATGTGATATATATCATATCATATCATATCATATTATGTTAGTTTTAAATTTAATTTTATATGATAGATTAATAGATTAAATTTAATAACTAACATGATATGAGAGAATATCATGTTAGATTTATGATTCAAATTTATAAGATAAATTTAAATTAGATATGATATCATGGATTAAATTTATGAGATAAATTGAATTAAAATTTTGTGAGCTTTTAAGTGAAAAATGAAAACCCTAATCCATATACTATATATATATAGGGACATCTTTTATGAAGGAGGAAAGAGTTAAAAAAGTTCTAATAGCAAAAATACTGAGAGCCACGAAACACTTTAGAGAAGGAAAACTAACGTTCAAAGAAGAACAGATGCTGGGAGTGTTAACACGCTGTTCGAGTTAAAGAGTTGTTTGTATGGATACTAATAAAGGGAGTAGATCTACATTATCAGCTCCTAAGATCCAAACTCTTAAAGAGAACGTGCACTAAGTTTGAATAATTAAAAGGTAACTCTTATATTCACGTTGACTTAAATGAGTTTGTTCGGTCCATATCAGTATAGGGACTTTAAAATTTTAATCTTCTACTCCACCTCCCTATCCAACATAAAGAAACTCAAATAGGGTTGTGGAACATGAGTAACCTCTTCTATTGAATAGAAGAGTTGAGGTAACCATATATTTTGTTATGTTGATTAGTTATTATAATTGAGTAGAAGTAAAAATGAAATGATAAATTTGTTGTTTTATGAGTTTTATGTATGATTGACATCGTAAATGGTTTTACCATGAAAATCAATTTGTGAAATGAAATTTGAAAGGTTATTGGTTTTAATTGATGTGTGTGTGTACATATGTGTGTGTGTGTTATGAAACCTGGAAAAGTGGTGAAAATCATGATCATAGGGGTGGGAGTTCATCCAAGGTATGTGTGGATATGTGTGTGTTGAGATGAGAGTGAACAAATCTATATTATCAGGCTAGTAGCATGGGACATCTAGTGCAACATATTATGGGCTAGTACTATGGGTAATCCAGTACAACATATTATGGGAATGTTATCATAGGACATCCAGGCATCTGGCAACTCCTTAGTACCCATTAAAGTATGGTCAGGAGTCAATAATGCTTCTATCACAAATATGTGACATGAGGTAAACTAAAGTCTGTAGGTTGTATACATTACCTTTTTCTTGAAATTCCATGATAAGCTTTTTGAAACTCTTATCCACACATGCTTTCATTCTGGTATATACTTGTTTTGACAAGGTTCTTGGTCATGAGCCTTTTTTATTTTAAACAAGCTTGCTCCAATTTCGAAACATTTGTATTTTGAATTTGCTACTCGAAGGAAAATTTCTTGGCATGTTTGAAATGAGCAAGTCTAGGTTGTTATGCACAGCTTGATTCAACTTTTGGAATCTCCAAAGTCTTTTGACTTTTAGTTCATGTTTGTGTTTGCTTTAATCCCCTTTAATTGCTGAATCATGACTGAATCATTATTGAGACATGCTTGTTTTGACTCAGCTCTCTCACTAATCTCTTTGAAATAAGAACATATAAAATTTTAACACAAATGGTATCCAAACTTTATTGGATCCAACAAGGTTAGATATTAAAGCTCATACACTTCTCATCCTATTAAAATCAAATCATCAACAGTATGACTAAACAAGTTTATGCATAAAATGATTTTAAACTAGAATTTTGAGTAATTGGAATATAAAATAAGTAGTAAAAACAAACTCCTCACTTCACATGTGATGTAAGGGACTATGATATTTTGAATTCAATGCTTTAAAATGAGATTTTCAATAGTATGCATTTCTCAAACTTTAATGAATGACTGAAAAATTTAGCTTGAGATGAAATCATTTTTTCAAGAGGCATGCAAAGTTTCAAACTTGAGAGCTTTCCTTTAGAATAAGCAAATATTCTAGCATTTATGCATTTAGGATCATAGCTCAAATTATGCAATTAGGGTGCAAAGGATGTTTAACCAATGTGAGACTCTATATGATCAATGATGTAATATGTAGAATATGAATTTATGCTTAAAGTATGTTATTGATATGCATATGCAACTCATGCCATGAATTATCAATTTAACAAGTAAGAACCTATCCAAAATGTTATGAAATAATACTAAGAGTAAGGGATAGGAATTCTCATTGATTTTGGCATAGTTGTCATTCTCGCTCTCTTATAGTCATCTTCTTGGATTTGCCTACTCAATGATGGATGACTTCAAGTTCCTTGACTTGACTTAAGCTTTTCTTCTATAGCTAGCATATCATGCTTACTATCTAAATGGAATCACAAGCTTGCTAGAAAATATTAGTTCTTTTCATATCCATTCAAGTAATTGGTATGAAATTTGAGATATGAGTATTGATGCATATGTAAAAAGCTTGATGATATGAGTTATGAAAATCATTTTGAAATCAAGTTTCCTTAGGCAAACTTTTCATGAAAATCTCAAAAATTGAATGAAATCAAGTTGATCGTGATTTTTCATGAATGAAATATTTAAAGAGATTTGAAAATGGCAAATCATAATGTTGTCAAATTATAATTGTTCAAATCATGCATATGACTTTTTCAAAAGAATGTATTTTATGAAATCATGAATAATTTGAGATTATGCACCAAAAATGATAAGTTTCAACCATTTGGCAAAATGTGCACAATTTAATTAGTCCATTTAGCAATCATGAAATTTGATTTGAAAGCAATGAATGATGGATTGCTAAAGGAAAGCAATAAGGACTCTTATCCTAAATGAGTGTATCATAAAATATACGATAAAGTAAGAAATGATATCACTAATTTTGCACATGTCCTTGTGAGATTGCTAGATTTGTTGTGTCAATGTTAATCTTTCTATCTTTGCGTAAGTAACACCAATCTTCATGCCCTAATTGTTCAACTTCCTCAAGATTTGTTCTATAGCATTCTTGAGGTGAATTTTCTTTCTTTATCTTCCTACAAAATAATGGAAACCTTTCTTTTTCAAGGTATCCAACTTAACTTGGATCCACTAATGGTTAGCTTGTAGGAATCATGATTCATATGCTCTAAGAAATTTTATCAAGTCATAATAATTGAGCATAATGGGTTAAATATGTCTTTGTGCATAAAGGATATTTTTCATTTGAAACCAATAGATATGCTCAAAGAGCTAATCTATTGGACACTGCAATTCCTTTATAAGAGATTTGTCAATAATGATTTTCAAAGGATATGTTATGAAAAATTCATTTCAAAATAGTGTGCAATGTTCATTCCTAAGGTCATAATATTTAAACCTCAATAATTATCATAAGTGATAGTGTTAGAGGTTTTACCAATATTATACCTTGACCTTTATGCTTGGAGGTTTGCATTTGTTCACCTAATGCATAAGATGTTGAGATTTTGTATGTTGCCTTGGGTGCATGTGATCCTCTCTCATAAATTGTAGACTTCACAAGTCTTCTTCTTAGCACTTGAGAGGTCTTTCTTTTCTCGTTGTTCTCAAGGTAATGGAATAGTATTTTATTTTATGGTAGTTCATTCTTGAGGTGTGAGGTGCTCTTCTCCATTACTTTCTATATGGATAGAACTTTTCATTTTTAGCGATAGGTATCTTGAGAGTTCTCTTTGCAAGTACAAACTCCAAGAATTGTCTTTTATGCACTTGAGAAGCTCTCTTGGTCACTTCTTCCTTTCTTGCACCAAGCTGTCCCTTTTTCTTGAATTATCTCTATATAAGTGAAGCACTAAGAGAACATTTCAGTACCCATTTAGCTTGGCTCCTTGTGTAACATCTTGAATTTCTAATCCTGCATTAATGACTAATTATTGACCGAATTAGTGATTTAACGTAGGATTAAAGTTCTAGATAGTGAAGTATCGTATTAACTTTTTAGGGTGTTATATTAATCCAATTAACCAAAAACACTTAATTGTTGCTTAAATTTATTTTTAGCTATACATTCCTTTCTACTTAGCCATTCTATGTTCATTATCCCTCAATTTCCACCCTTTTTTGTAACATCCTGAATTTCTAATCTTACATTAATGACTGATTAGTGGGTGAATTAGTGGTTTAATATGGGATTAGGATTCTTAGTAATGAAGTGTTATTTTGACCTATTGGGATGTTATATGAACAAATACGAGTGGAAGAGTATAATCCTAAAGTAAAGCATGTGAGCATAGTGAGGATTTCCATCATTGTGCCACATGCTGCGACGGGGTATTGATGTGCCGCGCCACATGGTACAGAATTTTAATTAATAGGAATGTGTCCAACTCATAAAACAAAAGGGAGAAATGTGGGAAAAGAGTTTTGGCATAGAGAAGAGTAGGGGATGTGCTAGGCAAGCATAATCAGGAGCAAGGATGGCATTTTTAACTTGTTACTTATCGAGTAAGTCACGTACTGCCTTAACCACCAATTCTACCTTATTTTGTCTTAGTTTTAACTAGCAAAAAATTGAATTCGGGAGTTTTAAAGAGTTGATTTCTTACCCTATAGTGATTGAAAGGTTCTTCAAAACTAAACCAGTACTTTGTGACTAGTTTAAATCGGAATGATAAAGCTTTAACACTATAGGAAAATTTTCCCCAATCTAACTAGAGAGTAGTGAGAGAAAATTAGCTATAAAAGGTTAAAGTTTGAAATGAGAGGTAATTAGTTGGTAATATGCATAATCGAGTGTGAATTGTGGAGTTAATAGCAATTAGGTGCTTAATTGTGATAATTGGCACTTTTGTCAATAGAAAAATTAACTTTAAATGCTAATTTTTATGTAGATTCTAGTGTGTGACGAGTAGATAGGCAAAAAGAGATTTGAGTAAGGAATTTACATGGGTAAAACCTTTCTATCGGATAGAAAGGGTAGGATAACATATAGTTTATTATGTTTATTAACTATTATAACTTGGTAGAAGTAAATACAAAATGAGAACTTTGTTGTTTTATGAGTTTTAAGTATAATTTGACATTGTAAATGGTTTTAGCAAGTAAATCTATTTGTGAAAGGTTATTGGCTTCAATTGATATATATATATATACTATGTATAAAAGTGTGTGACGTGAAAATGTGAATGAAAGTAGTGATTATTGTGAAAGAGCATAATTATAGGGGGTAGGAGTTCCCCCAAGATATGTGGGCATGTGTGTGTGTAGCTGTGAGTAAAAATTCATATGGTTGGACTGGCATCATGGGACATTCGGTGCAGCTTTATACGGGCTAGTACCATGGGTAATCTGGTACAGCATATTATGGGACTATTACCATGGGACATCCGGATAGTCTGGCAACTCCCTAGTGCCTGTTAATGTACGGTTAGAAGTCAATAATACCTCTATCATAAATGTGTGAAAAGGTAAACCATAGTCCATAGGTGGGTTAGATTACCTTTAGTTGGGTGTTTCTACCACCAAAAGTGTGCTCGATTCAACAAGTGATTGATCCAGGAGAGCTTATGGTTATGTGTAGGGGAGCTTTAGAAGATCGGTGGATAGATAATCATGCTAAAGAGTAAAAGTGTTTGAAACATGTTTCCTATGTGAAAACAATATCTTAGCTATCATATACTATATATAAATGTTATATTATGGTTTTCATTACTTTAACATGTTTATTTGTGGTAATAGGCATTAACGAGCTATATTGGTTGCTGGGATTTTTATCTTACTCATGGTTATTTACATTTTTTTAGGTTTTGGTGCTAGTGGATTAAAGGGAAAGGACCTAGGCTGAGTTAACATCTCTTGCCTAAATCTTTGTAAGAATTGGTGTAATGATTTTGTAGATTGTTAGCTAAGAATTTGTATAAGTTGCCATAGGATTAGTACATGTTCATAAAGCAATATTTGTGGTATGTTTGATGATTTGAGTTCCCTAGCCCTTGTATATTTGTGAATGGTGAAATGACTAGATGGGCTAGTGGATGAATGTATATGTGTGTTAATAGGTGATGTGTGAAGTGGATAGATAGTGATTTGGCCATGTATGGGATTAAAGAATGAAAATATGATTTTGGCCCAAAATGTGAAATAGGCATCTCACAGGACAATTATGTGTATGTTTGATATATTATGTGTAACATCCTAATACTTCAAATCTGGAAGAATGGATTAATTAAGGGATAATTAGTTAAAAATATAATAATTTATTTAATTATGTTTTTGGGTGGCTAATTGATTTTTGGGTCATATTTGGCTCTAAATTGAGATAGGATGAAAGTTGGATCAAGTCGGGAAGTATCGGGGGGAGCAAAATCAAGTTATTGCTCGCTGCGCCGTGAGCCATGGCTTGCGTGGCGTGCGCTACGGTGCACAGCACAGTAGGCAACTTAAATTTTAGGAATCAATAGAAAAAATCAGATTTTGGGGTGGAAAACCTAGAGCACGAAAGGGGCAACTTTGGCACTGCTAGGGCATCAATTTGGGAGGATTTTAAAGATGATTTGAGCCTTCAAATTCTTGAGTAATTTTCCTACCCTTCTCCTCTACCTTTTCATCTCATTTTTCATGGGATTTGGAAGAGTGAGAATTTTGTCTGATAGGATTAAGCCATGAATCAATATTTTGAAGGTTTCTATTGACTCTAAAGGTTTAATTTAGGTTTATTGATCTTGGATATGTGGTAATATGAAGCTACTTTGTCCATATGACATTACTAGCACCTCTGGATGCCAGGTGCAGCATTTACTCTCCTTATGCTCAAAAATGGGTACGGTGTTGGAGACTTACTCTCCCTAGTATCCAAAAGGGTGCGGAGTTGGAGACCATGCTCCTTAGCATCCGTAGGATGAGGTGTTGGAGTAATAACACCCCAATTACTTGTAATAGGGGGAAATAGTTGTTCGGAAGTGGTTTAGGACACCTTGGCCGGGTAGTCCTACCATGGACGGTGAGCTTGGGGACCATACATGTGGTTTGATTATGTGAAATAGTCTACTGGTTCGGTCGGAGGGAGTATTAGAAGACCGGATGGTTAGGGATCATGCATATAAATTTATGGTGATATTATATGATGTGATTATGTTACTCATTTTAATACTTGTTTATAACTTGGCTTGTTAATCAATAATGTAGATTATCTTAGTTACTGAGATTTTTATCTCACCCATGGATTATCATTTTATAGGTGCTACCAGTGAGACTGAGCTAGGGAGAAAATTGAGCAGGGGCTAGCATATCTGTTACACTCTTTGTAAAGCCTGATTTGGTTTGAGTAGTATACATAAACTTGTTATATGATATTATATGTTGCCAACTAGGAATGCGTATCATTTTTATTGGTTGCACTTGTTTGTTGTGTATTTTAGCCCAATATTGTATATGAGGTGAATATGTGGTAATTTTTATGGTGATGGGCTAAAATATTAATACAAGTACAAGGAATGTTTTTATCTATGTGGTGACAATGTATTGGTAGTGTATTATATGGCAATAGAAGCCGAATAGTGCTTGTAGTGCTAATTGTGCATTTTGGCCATATTAGGCAAAAATGGCCATTGAGTGGCCAAATTTTGTATTTGGTATGTTTTTGTGTGTTTGAATGGTCACTCAAGTGTATTTTGGTCTATTGGACTTGGTTCAAGCCTCACAATGGGCTAATGGTATAAGTTATGAGTTTTGGGTACTTGAATGGTTGAAAATTTCTTTGAAAAAACTAACTTTGCATCTGAGTGTCTAAAATCTCATACGGTTGGATTGTAACGAAACTTGTACCATTAGTTATCTTATTGAATAAGCTTCGCGTGGGCGCTTGAATCACTCCAATCGAACATCGGATGCGAAAATGGCACGCGTTTGAAATTTGTCCAGAAAAGCTGTCATGACAGCATTACTGTCATGGACACATGTGCTGCGGCACATTTTTCGCAAGCCGTGACATGTAGTACAGTGAGAAAATATGGCATTCTGTGCCACAAGCTCGGCACACGGACCACGAGCCACGGCGCATAGACAAAAACACTCAAAAATGACATTTTTGGCCCTGTTTTGAAGTAGTTTTCTTCCTAAAACTTTGTCATACTTCCAATGCCTATATAAATCATTAAGTTTAAGCTCAAACTATCAATTTAAAGGGTTTTTATGGGATCCCAAATATTTCTCAATTATTTTTAAAGATTATTAGTTTTAACCCTTTTAATATAATGTGAGATTAGTAGCAAATCCTTGCTCCTAATTATGATTGGTTGCTGTGATTGTGTGGTGAATTTTGGTAATGTCAAGGTGGACATTACATTTTTGAATTTTGGTAATATCAAGGTGGACATTACATTATGCATCTGTATGGTCAATCAGGTGTGTATTATTCAGTTGGACATGGTCAAGGCTTAAAAAGAGACTAATGACATTAGTTTTGAATTGAGAACTTGAGTGGCAAAATTTTAAAAATGATCAAAATGCACTTGGGTGTTCAATTTTTGATAAAAATATTAGATTGAGATGAAACTAATGTTATTAGTTAGATTTCAAAATAAGCTAGTAAGGATGCTTGAACCATCCTAATCAGAAATTGAATGAATAGAAATGGCGCACATCTGAATTTCATATCAGAAACTGCCTATTAACAGCAAAGAAAATATGGCATTCTGTGCCACAAGCTCGGCACACACGACCACGAGCCACGTCGCATGACAAAAACACTCAAAAATGACATTTTTGGCCCTGTTTTTGAAGTAGTTTTCTTCCTAAAACTTTGTCATACTTCCAATGCCTATATAAATCATTAAGTTTAAGCTCAAACTATCAATTTAAGGGTTTTTATGGGATCCCAAATATTTTCTCATTATTTTTAAAAGATTATTAGTTTTACCCTTTTATATATAATGTGAGATTAGTAGCAAATCCTTGCTCCTAATTATGATTGGGTTGCTGTGATTGTGTGGTGATTTTGGTAATGTCAAGGTGGACATTACATTTTTTTGAATTTTGGTAATATCAAGGTGGACATTACATTATGCATCTGTATGGTCAATCAGGTGTGTATTATTCAGTTGGACATGGTCAAGGCTTAAAAAGAGACTAATGACATTTAGTTTTGAATTGAGACTTGAGTGGCAAAATTTTAAAAATGATCAAAATGCACTTGGGTGTTCAATTTTTGATAAAAATATAGATTGAGATGAAACTAATGTTTATTAGTTAGATTTCAAAATAAGCTAGTAAGGATGCTTGAACCATCCTAATCAGAAATTGAATGTAGAAATGGCGCACATCTGAATTTCATATCAGAAACTGCCTATTAACAGCAATTTCAAGTATGTGCACCAACGCATGTACTCGCATGCTACGACGCACAGCACAGAGTGAAACAATTGTGGCCTTTGTCCCCACATGCTAGGTGCATGTGGCATGAGCCGCAGTACACGATGTCAAATTTCACTTTATTTTTTTTTTTCAGATTTGCACATGTTCTCCTAGTTTCTTTATGCATGTATTCATATTGCTTCCACTATATGTATAAGGTTGTATAACTTGAGAGATTTATAAAATGATTTGTGAAAAATTTTATTTGGGATCCCAAGGTTTTCAAATTAAATGGTTTTAAATTGATTATAGTGCAGTGCATGATAATGTCAGTTAGGGCATTATATTTTTCCTTTAAGGCCAAATTTAAGCTTATAGTTTTAAAGCTTTATCGTTCAACCCTAAATCAGTCACAAAGCCTAATTTAACTATTGAGAACCTTTTTATTACTATAAGGTAAGAAACTAACCCCTCCTTAAATTTCCCTAAATCCATTTCTCTGACTTATACTAAGAGAAGTTATAGTAGAATCAAAGCTAAGGGTTGTATGAGACTTACTTGATAATCTACTAGTTGGAAATGCCTTCTGATGCTTCAAAATTGATGACCTAGCTAACCTTTCTATTCTTCTCCTCCCTACTCATGCTTTCCTCTTCCTTTCCCTCTATTTTCACGAGTGAGACATGTACTTATCAGCCTAATTATATGCCATGCGCCATAGCATAGGCAGCTTGTGCCACGGCGTGTGGTATAGTGAGGAAAATTCTTACCGCACTGTGCACACTTCTTTCTAAAATGCAATTTTCCACCCATATCTATTCATTCAACACTTTAAAGAATCAAATCACTAAGTAACCATCCAAATTTCTTACCATTTACTAATTAGTAATTCACCCCTGATTAGTAACTAATTACTGGATTAGAAAAGGATGTTACAATTCTCCCCCCTCCTTTTAAGAATTTTACCCCCAAAATTCATAAAACACTTAAACTTATACCTATGGAAACATATGGGGATATTGTTACCTCATTTTATCCTCTGTTTCCTAGGTAGTATCATTAGGAGCTATGTCTTGCTAGAAAACTTTCACCAATCATATGGTTTTTTTTCTCAACTACTTATCCTTTGCATCTATGATCCTCTCTAACTCAGCCTTATAAGTCAAATTCTCCTAGAGCTCAATCTCTTCTAGTTCTATGACATGAGAGAGGTTTGGTTGGTACTTCTTAAGTTGTGATACGTGAAATACATCATGCAAACCTGACAATTGTGGCGGCAAGGCAACCCTATAGGCAACTGGTCTAATTCTCACTAGAATCTCAAAAGGACTAATGAATCGAGGAGTCAACTTCTTATCTCTAATCAACCTCTCGATTCCTATTGATAGAACACATCTGTTATGCAATTTTGTTTGTCAATTAGGATCCTTTTATTAATGATTTATTACAACAAGTTCACTCATTGCATTAGATTTGGAATTTTGCCTAATTTTCTAAGTTTAGTACATTAAGGGTATTTTGGTCCAAAAAATGAACTTTTGAGAAAATGTACAAGAAAAATTGAGAAAGTTCATTTTATGTCTAGTTGATGAGTGGTGAAATTATATTTTTAAAATTCATTTTAGTTTAGGAGTAACTAAATAAAAAGTCAACACTTTCTTAAGTGTTTTAATTTGACCTAGTTTTCGGTTCGTCTTTGTGTGAAAATTTTTATATAATTTTGTGTAGCCTAAAACTTAGTTATTTTAATTAATTCTCCCTTTTAATTATGAATTTAATTCTTGATATTAATTATATTTTATCATATCACATGCTATTTAATTCAATTATATGATTTATGTGACATAGGTGGCATGTGACTTGTGCATTAATTAGGCAATTAAGATCAACACTCCCTGAGGTCAAAGCTGATGGTTTGCACTTGAATTAGGCTTTATTTGGGAATTAAATCAGCTTGAAAATGTGGATCATACATGAGAAATTACACACATTGGAATCATCTGCCAACCAGTAGGAGGTTGCCACCTAGCAAGTGTGACGACAAGGCTCCCATTTCCACTTCAATTTCTTTTTTATTTTTTTAATTAATCTTTAGCTGATGGGAAATACTTAGGAGCACATCCATACACCTCATTTTTAGATCTAACACATCTCATTCATCTTCCACATTTTTCTTCTCTTGTTCATAATGTTCTTTATTTTCTCTCTTTTGTTCTTCACTTTCCAGCACCCTAACCTCCATTTTCAGCCACTAAACCTCCATAAAACTCACACCATTCTTCTTCTTTCTTCATTTTTATTCCATCCCTTCCTATTTCACAAGGTTCTAAGCTCATCTTCTTCACCCTAAGTTTCATGAATTTTGGTCAACAAGCTTCCAACTTAGGTTTCTTGAAGATGGTGAAGATTGGCTAAGTTTCTTAGTAGAACCTTAGAGAGATGAAGATGGAGGATGAGTCTTGAGCTTTAAATTAGCTAAGTTATTTTATTTTCTATCCTTTTCTCTTTTTACTGGATGGTTAGATTCCTTAATTTAGGGTTTAATCATCTTAGCTTGTAAATTCTAATTTGAATTTGGTGTTGATGTAAAGAGAGAGAATTGTTTTGTTTAATTTCTTCCTTAGGCAGCCATGATTGAATTTTACCACTCTTTGTTTAGCACATAATCTTGTGTTTTTTAATTAGTGAATTACTTATTTTAATATTGCATAATATTGTGGTGTTAATGCTTGTGTTGTTGAGTAGCTTGACATAATCTTATGGTTGTTCAATTTATATGTTTGACCATGGGTGTTCAAAGGAAATTTGAGTGAATCACTTGGCTAATTTTCACACTAATTGGTTAATTAAAATAGGGACTTTAATCTAAGACCTAGGGAAGTTAACTAATTCGGTTAATTGGCTTGAGATAACTTTCTTAAGTCATGGCAGCTTTAGTCAAGAGGAAAGAGAAGCTTAACTTAACCTAATCATGAGAAGATAATGAGTCCAAAATTAACTAATCTCTAGGGTTCTATTATTATGAAAAGGGAACTGCATTTCACTCACCTTATTTAGCATTTTAATCATTAGGTAATTAGTTTAGATAATTATATAACTAAATTCCTACAACTTTGGGTAATTTATTCCACTAGATAACTTTCAATTAGACTTAAAAAATCATTCCTTGGGAGATGACCTAGGGTTGGCCCTATATTGCATTAGGGTTATCTTTAGTTTAATTTTGAGGATGAGCAACTAATTCTTATCACCTATCACTAGCATAACCCTCATAAACATATAATCTCCCACCAAGAACTCTAATGGCCTTATACACCTATCTGCATAACTTTTTTATCTACTCTAAGCCGTTAACAACTTTTACTTGATTAACTAGATCTTTTGAGTCATATGATCCACAATATTTGGTCCCAACATACTCCTCTTACTTAATTCTATCCAACATAGTGGTAATCTACACTTTCTCCTATATAATACCTCATAGAGTGCCAATTGAATAATGGATTGGTAACTATTGTTGTAAGCCAACTCAACTAAAAGAAGATGGCTCTCCCAATTACCCTTCAATTCCAATACATAAGCTCTCAACATATCTTTTAGAGTCTATATAGTCCACTCTATTTGCCCATCCGTCTAAGGATGATAAGCTGTATTGAATCTCAACTCAGTACCTATAGCTCGCTGCAAAGCTCCCTAGAACTTGGATGTAATCCTCGAATCTCAATTAGAAATGATATTCTTCAGCAATCCATGTAGCCACAACTTCTCTGATATAGATCTTTGTCAACTTGTCCAAAAAATCATTGATCCAAATAGCTAGAAAAAGAGCCACCTTCGTGAGTCTATTAACACCTATAGTATCATGCCTTGACTGAGTTCTCGGCAACATAGCTATGAAATCTATTGATATACTATTCTATTTCCATTTAGGGATATCTAATAGTTGTAACATTATAGCTAGTCTCTGATGCTCTATCTTAACCTTCTAACAGGTCAAATATCGAGATACAAACTCAGTCACTTCTCTCTTCATACTCAGCCACCACCAATACTGCCTTATATCCTGATACATTTTCTAAGCTCTTGGATGAATTGTATATTTATTACAATAAGCTTCATTTGGAATAGCCTTCCTTAGATCTACATCTTCATACACATAAATTCTATTTCAATAGACTATAAATGTATCATTATTGTAACTGAAATCTCTAGTTTGATTTGACTCCACCTCTTCTTGAATCCCAAGAAGATATTCATTTTCTAGTTATACTATTCTCAATTCCTTCCAAAAGTCACTATTGATTATAGTAGAATAAGCACTAACCAATGCCTTCAGTGGTGCATCTTCCTACAACTCTACACAGGATTCCATCAATTTATGTTCCTGTACTATTAGGCTTGCCACATGCAAAGTCTTTCGACTCAATGCATCAACAACCTATTGGATAGGGAGGCAACTGAAGATTAAAATTTTAAAGTCCCTATCCTGATATGGATCGAACAAACTCGTTTAAGTCAAAGTGGATAGAAGAGTTACCTTTTAAATTCTTTAAAGTTGGCACACATTTGGATCTTAGGAGCTGACCACATAGATCTGCACCCACTACCGGTATCCACACGAACAACTCTCTAACTCGAATAGTGTGCTAGCTCTCTCAGCGTCTGTTCTTCTTTAAATGTTAATTATCCTTTCTATAGGTATTTTGTGGCTCTCAGAGTGTTTTTTTTTGTCGTCATAACTTTTCTAACACTCACTCTCTCTCTCTTTTTTAATAAGGACGTCCCTATCTATATACAGTATATAGATAAGGATTTTGTCTTTCACTTAAAAGCTCACGAATATTTAATTAAATTTATCTCATAAATTTAATCTATAATATTATATCTAATTCAAATTAATCTTATAAATTTAAATTATAAAACTGACAAGATATTCTCTCTTATCATGTTAGTTATTAAATTTAATCTATTATATAAAATTAAATTTAAAACTAATATAATATATATCACATATATTATATTATATATATACGAATATATATATACATATATATTTTGAAAAAATATATATATATAAATATATATTATCTATATTTAATTTTATATATCATATATATATATGTATTATATATATTTATATATCTGATATATATATACATATATATAGATATATATATATACATATTTTGAATATATATATATAATTATATTTTGAATTTTATATTTCATATAATATATATATATATATTTATCAAATAAATATTCAAACATATATATATATATATAATTCATTCACCCTATATTACATTCATTGAATCTAGCCATATTTTGGATTCAACGAACTTGGACATTATAGCTTGAGTTAGGCCATTTTTGTGTGCAACCCTATAGGCCCATATGAAATTGGCAGTGGGCTAATTATGCTATTAGCCCACAAGTTACATGTTGCCTCTAGCAAGATATTGCAACTACCCAATTTACATGGGGATCGATGATCCAATGTAACCTATCATGAAACCATATCATATTCCTTTTGTCACGCGATATTTTAGTCAAGTGTGAGACATGGAATTGTCATTCTCTTTTACCTAACCCTTACTTTCTCGATCTCTGAGTAGGCTGACAGTAGCAATGGAAAAACCCTTTCTATTATAGTATGGCCATACATTTTCTCAATCTTACTCATCAAGGGCCCAGTAATATCTCTCACTTAATGTGAAGGAAAAATTCCATCTTGATCACTCATATTCCTCTGTATGAATATCACTAAACTCAATCATAGCTTTTATGATTACTTGGTCACAAGTGACTTTTGGCTAAGTTAAAGTTCAGTGATCATCATGTAGGAATCCATGATGATCTCAGGTCAAAGGGCTTAGTGATATAGTTACATATGAGATAAGCTTATGACTTGTACCATGCAGCTTTCTCATAGCAGGTCGGTCCAGTACCTTGTACTCTTTCAAGTTCTTATGACTTTAATTTGTATCTCTATAATTAATCAAAGTTATACCAGTCTTGTTTCATCTATGATCCCTTAATGATAACTGACCAGGGACATTTAGGACAATCATTATAGTTTATCCAACGATATAGTTATCATATTAAACATGCGATTGTTATGATAACAAAAGAGAAATTCATTAAATAATAATGTGCATAGTACAATGATTGGCCCCAGGGTACAATTTCCAATACGACAACATTTACCTTACTCGAATGATATCTCAATTCAAAATTATAATCCTTTAGAAGTTCCATCCATCTCCTCTGCCTCATATTCAATTCCTTATAATCCACTAGGTATTTCAAACTCTTATGGTGGCTAAACACATTAAATACTGCACCATAGAGATAATGACACTAAATATTTAGAGCAAACACCATAGGTGCAAGCTCTAAATCATGAGTAGGATAATTCTATTCATGCAGTCTCAACTATCAAGAAGCATATGCTATCACTTGACTATCTTGCATCAAGACATAACCCAAGCCTCTTAATGACGCATCAATATACACCTCATAAGGTATCATCAGATTAGGAACAATCAACACTGGTGCTATGGTTAACTTTTCTGTTAGCTTATTAAATGCTATTTCACACAAATCATCCCAAATGTACAATTAATCCTTTCGTGTCAACTTAGTTAAAGGAGAAGATATCTGAGAAAATTCTTAGATAAATTGCCAATAATATCCAACTAATCCTAAAAAATTGCATATCTCCATGACCAAACTGGGACGTTCCCACTTCAATACTGCATCAACTTTATGTGGATCCATAGAAATCCCATCCGCAAACACCATATGTCCCAAAAATCAAACTTCTCTTAGCTAGAACTCACACTTACTAAGCTTGGCTTATAACTACTTATCCTTCAAAATCTAGAGCACCGTCCTCAAATGCTTCGCATGTTGCTCTTCATCTTCAGAATAAATCAGGATGTCATCTATAAAGACCATTGTAAACTGATCCAAGTACAGCCTAAATATATAGTTCGTATAATCTATGAACACTGCAAGCGCATTGGTCAATCCAAATGGCATAACTAAAAATTCATAATGGCTATACTAAGTTCCAAAAGCTATCTTGGCCACATCTGCTACACTAAATCTTATTCTTGGCAAGGGATACTTATTCTTCATAGTCAGCTTGTTTAGTTGCTGGCAATCAATGCAAAGATGCAAATTATTGTCCTTCTTCCTTACAAATAGAATTAGTGACCCCTAGGGTGTTGCACTCGGTCTAATAAACCTTTTATCTAGGAAATGTTCTATTTTGTTCTTCAATTCTACTAATTCTAATAGTGACATTCTATTCGGGGCCTTTGATATTAGTTTAGTTCCAAAAACCAAAGCAATTCAGAATTCTACTTCCTTTTCAAGAGGTAATCTGGTTATTTCATTTAAAAACACCTTCAAAAACTCACTTACTACCCCAATCTTCTCTATACCACCATCATATATCATACTGGATGCAAAGAACACCATGTACACATCACACCCTTACTGAATCAACTTCTCTGCACTAACCATCGACAAGAACTTAAACTATTATTTCACTCCATATTATGTCTCTAACACCTATTTCACTCCATGAGCTGTAAATATAACACCAAAAAACTTATCTGAACAACCAATTAAAACCATAAATCATTAAGTTATGATATTTGAATTCTCTATACTCTTATTATATGAAAATGATTGATTTTGAGCTAATATCATTTACATTTGCATCATTTGAGTATTAGAGCTTTATTGTACTTATCATTGCTCTTAGAGAGAGTTTTAATTAAGTGATTTACATATTTAAAATCATTGTAAAGGTGAGGGAGAGATTTTTCTTGTAATCAAGAGAGGTTGTTCTCTTAGGAAAAGAAGCTCACTAGTAAAGTGAGTTGCTATAAAGGCTTACAAGTGCCCAAATTAAACTTGTGGTTATATTGTGGTGGCAAGAACCCATATAAGCTTGTTTTATAGTGAAGAAATCTCAACTAGTTTCTTATGGACTAGATGTAGGCTCAAGTGGTGGAGCTGAACTAAGATAAATCATAGTTTGCACTCTTTCTTCCCTTAACTCTTTATATTTCCAACAACCTTAGTTAATGCTATGTTTTAATATACAAAATTGAATTTCATAGATCTAATGCTCTTATTTAAACTTTCACTTAGAAATTGATTTTACACATATTAGATTGTGAAGATTACTTTAGCATTCTTATAAATAAATTTTAGAACTCAAATTTGCCTGGACTTTTCTTTACATCTAGTTTTGCTAAAGAGTATCAAAAAAACTGAATATTTAACATTGTGTTGCCATATCTAACATTGTCCAATCCACCCCCCTCTTAGGTATGTTGCCATGTCTAACATTGTCCACGTATCTCATCCTATCAAGGATATCATTGTAAGTTAGCATCACAGAGGCAAGACATAAAAATTCAAATTGATCTTCTTTGGGTCTAGTACAAAGATTACTGAGAAACCTATTAGTAATAGGACAAGAATTGATAACATATAAATGAAAGAAAATGAGATAAAATATAAATAATAAATTTACAAGAATTCTAGGATGTCTTTCTTATCAATTGCAAAGGGATATGACCTATCTACACCCACAATTCCTTTACTTCATACATACATTTTGGAAGAAAAATATGGGTTGGAAGCATTTTACTCAAAAATTCAAGCAACTCTGTGAAGCTTGAATCGGTCTACCTACTTCTTGATTTTAAGTTAACCAATCTCAATATGGCTGTTAAGAGGGTAAAATTGGTACACCTCAGGTATAATGGCTTCTTTGCATCACCACACAAGTTGTCATATACCTGTGATTGTGCAAATGATGCCATCTCAACATCACGAATCATATCATCTGTTATATAATCCAAGTTATTCACAATTTTCTCATTTTAGGACATCAAAGTTGTTCCTACTTGCTATAATATTCTAATTTTCTAATCTTATGATTAGTCATTAATTAGGGGTGGATTAGTAATTAGTGAATGATTAGAAGTTTAGATGGTTATTTAATAATTTGACTCCTTGGGATGTTGAATGAGTAGATGTGGGTGGAAGAGTTGCATTTTAGAGGGAAGTGTGTGCATGTGGTGAGAATTTTTCTTGCTGTACCACGCGCTGTGACTAATGCTGCCTGTACCGCGACGCATTGCATGAAAAATGACTTAATAAGTCATGAATTGGTGTAAGATTTTAGAAGGGAAGGGGAGAGAAAAACATGATGGGAGAAGAGAAGATCAAGGGTTTGCTAGGGCAAAGGTTTTCAGAGTTTTGGAAGGCACTTTCGACTAGTAACTTATCAAGTAAGCTTCATATAACCCTTAGTTTCAATTCTACTATAATTTCTCTTAGTATGAGTTATAGAGAAATTGAATCAGGAAAATTTAAGGGCTTAGTTTCTTACCCTATTGTAATAAAAAGGTTCTCGAGAGTTAAATTTGAGCTTTGTGACTAGTTTAGAAATGAACAATAAAGCTTTGAACCTATAGGCTTAAATTGACCCTAAATGAGTTAAGGTTAAGGTTGAAAATTGTGAAATAAGTGAATTGGGAGTTAAAGAAGTGATAACAAGTGGTAATTGAGTGGCAATGGACCTAGATTAGTTAAAGGAATGGAGTAGACTGCTCATTGTAACCTTAATTAACACTTCAATATTTTTTAGTCAATTGGATCAATTGACTAATTGTGCCAATTATGCATAGATTGACATATTTGATGTGTAAGCTGAGAAAGAAGATTTATAGTGAGCTTTTATGATAATTGAAATCCACGAGTAAACTTTCTTATGATAGAAGGGTTGATATAACTAAATGACATCTTCTATTTGACTATTTATTGTGATTGCGTGTAAGTATGCTATTTAGTAAATGAAACTATTTTAAACTGAACATGTTTTGTGTTATTGCATGGTTATTCACTACTACAAAAACATAAATATAAGATGCCATAAAAAATGATGGTTAAATAAAAACACGTCATATATAAGAGAGGTGGATGATGGCAAGAAAAAAAATGATGGTTGTTCAAACACCCGTCATATATTGTCAGACTTTAAATGATGGGTATTAAAAAACCCGTCATTTATTTTAGCCTAATATTTTATTTACTAGAAGGAAAAAAAACTAAAAAATAAACTTGCACTTTAAATGACAAGTATTTGAACTACCCATCATTTAAAGTTTAAACAATATATGACGGGTATTTAAACAACCGTCATATATTGAGGCCGCCGTTTTAGTTTCTTAAATTAAAAAAATAAAAAATTTTAAAACTTTAAATGAAATACCTGTCATTTAAAGTCCCAATAATATATGATGAGTTTTTTAAACACCTGTCATATTTTAGGGCCAACATTTCATTTTCTTGAATAAAAAAAATAAAAAATTTTAAGCTTTAAATGATGGTTGTTTAAAAGAACCGTCATTTAAAGCTTCAATTACATATGATGGGTGTTTAAAACACCCGTCATTTATTGTCATTTTTATTCAGTTTTCAAACTCATTTTTTCATTCCCGCCTATTCATCTTCTCGGTTTTCTCTCTTCTCTACTTCTACACGAAATCTATTGAAATCTCTCAATCTGCCTCCATTGTTGCCATCAACCACCTTAGTCCCTCTCCAATATGAAAGTGCTTCTTCTACACTGTTCATTGCCACTCTCATTTGCTTCCTCTTTTTGTTTCATTGTCTCTTCTTCAAGGTATATGAGTGTGTGATTTTTATGGTTTTTCTTCATTTTCTTCCAATATGCTTAGATTTCTAGATTATGGGATTGATTTATTTAATATTATGGATTGTTTTATTTGTTGATTTTTGTTGTTTAAATTTTCCCTCATTTGTTGCTCATTTTAATATTGTGGGGTGTCCAAAATTGTTAATGTTTGATGTCTTATTGACTTGAGAATGATAGTAGATGATATACTTAGCCTTAGGATGATTATTAAGATGAAAATTACTGATCAAAATGGGATAGTTATGATGATTGTATTTTTTCTATGAATTTTGAATGATTTATTTCAATAATTTTTAATTTAAATTCCGTGCATTGTTTGATCAGAGTAGTTTTATCTCAAAACTACATATTGAAATGTACTAGTGTATCAATTTTCATTACAATTGGAGTTCATTTTAATGACCAAAACTGACGCACGGTTTCTCTAAAATTTATTGCTATTTTATTGATATTTTTACATTTGGTAAAGAATGATTTGTTATTGGCTTGAGATTGCTAATATAGAATATGTGTAACCTTAGAATAATCAATGAGACAAAAAACATTGATTCAAAATGATGTTATAGTGTTTTTCTTTTTTCCATGATTTTTGAATGAATTTTATATGTAATTTTATAATAATTAGAATTAATTTGAAAATGCTATTTTGTGAGAATTTTGTTGGTCTTGTGATTGTATATGATTGAAATTAGTTTGTTGAGTGAGATGTCAAGATTGAAAAGAGGGTTTTAGCTCGAGAAATGCTTTCTTTATGCCGTTAGGCTACCAAATTTTTTTTTGGCGGTTGAAAGAGTATGTGAATGCTCATGCATTGTGACTCATAATTCATTAATTACTCTATATTATATGTAAAGTAGTCGATTTCTTTATTGACAATCTTTCTATCATTCCTTTCCTCTCCATATTCATGACTCACTAATCACATTTCCTTGAATGAATTGTCTTTTAGATTAAAAAGTTATGGATAAAGAATAAATGTCTTCCAATCGATTAAGTGAAGAGTATTTGAATAATGTGAAAGAGTTTATGAGGTTTGCTCTTGAGCATGTAAAAGACCCTAGAAGAATAGTGTGCCCTTGTGTAAGATGTAGTCTTTTGAAGTAAATTAGTGCATCTGAGATGGAAGACCATTTAGTGTGCTATGGAATTGATAAAAATTACAAGTGTTGGTATAAGCATGGAGAAACTAGAGAGGATGAGTCTACTAGTAATTGGGAGTATAAAGGAAGCTTTGAATCAGATGACCATGACACATAAACTTATAAGGGTGATTATCTTAAAGAGATTGCCAATGCAATTGAAAGGGAACTTGAGGATTGTCTTGAAATGTTAGAGATGTTAAAAAGTGATGCTAAGAAGCCCTTATATGCTGGTTGCACCGAATTCATAAAGTTGTCAACGGTGTTGAAATTGTACAACTTGAAAGTGAGCAATAGATGGAGTGATAAGAGCTTTATAAAAAATCTTACACTTATAAAACGACTTCTACCTGCGAACAACAAGTTTCCAAGGACTATGTATGAGGTAAAACAAATGCTATGCTCAATTGGCATGAGTTATGAGAAAATACACACCTATCATAATGATTGCATATTATTTAGAAATAAATATGCACCATTAATGGAGTGTTCAAAATATAATGCCTTGCGCTACAAAGAGAATGGGAAGAGTCTAAAGAAGGCGTTATGGTACTTTCCCATTGCACCTAGATTTAGATGGCTGTACAGTAGTACAGAGAATGTAAAAAATTTAACATGGCATGCAGATGAACAGATCAAAGATGGGAAGCTTCGACATCCAGTTGACTCTTCACAAGATGTGAATGATTCTACAGTTGCAGATGATCCCTTTGTGGGGATATCATTTAAAAGTTACTTCATTGAGGATGAAGCCTTTTATATGAGAAATGATCACAACGAATGTATTTGGATTTTAAAGGAAAGAGGTAGAAGCATTTGAGCAAAGAAGGAGAAAAGATAAGGAACGTACAAGAAAAAGAAAAAGAATAAATTAAACCTGTAGGTTACTTGTTTTGTGTGATTTAAAATTTATTGTTATTTATTATATGCTATATATTTTTTGTAATGTGTGATTTACATTAAACTGATAAATTACTTATTATGTGCTTTATTTTTTTATGTTGTTATTTATTATTTATTTTGTTTTTCTACTTTTGTAGGAAAATGGCTTCTCAAAGGAGTGCTGGTCTCAGTGGACCTAGTAGTGCTAATCCTAGCGTTGACATGAATGACCAGTAAATTCAGCAAGAAGAAAATCAAATAACAAGAGGATTGATATTGATGATCGAGGTGAATAGAAGAAGGGCTGCTGGACAAAAATATGAAGTTGAATGGAATTTTAAAGGTCAACCTATCAAATCCAACTGAAATAAATTCATCAGCTATATAAGGGTTGTGGCAAAAGTAAACATGCCGATTACAATTAGGCACTAAAATGATGTTAGTCCAGCTACGAAAAATTATATTTGGGAGCAAGTAAAGGTAAAATACTTTACTTACATCGTTGTAGTTAATTGAAATTACTTGAACAAAAATCTAATTAATTGTCTTTGTTTACAGGCAACATTTGCAATTGATGCTAGTAGGATGAAATTTTTCATCCAATAAGTTGGAAAGGCAATGCTGATATTTTAGTATTTCGTGGGAGTGAAATACATTAAAAAATTAGGAGGAAACATTAGTACTGAGGTCCCCGACTTGATAAGGCCATTAGTTTCACAAGAACAGTGGGATGAATTTGTTGCTTAATGTCTTGAGGGACAATTTCAAGTAAGAATAATGAGATGAATTAATTTTTTATTATTGTTGATATATTTAATTCTATTGGTATGATTCTATGTGTTTTGCACAAGAGTTGAGCCATAAAAAGAAAGAGTTGCATGAGAAAGATCTATACCCTTACAAGAAGGGGCGCATAGGATATGCAGGAACTAAGCAACAAATGATAAGTTAATATTTATACTATATAATTTTAGCTTATTTCATGGATATATGTAGTATACTTACATTCAAATTTACTTAAATTCATAGATTGAGCCAGAGGGTTCAAGGGCAAGCTCAATTTCACGTCACAGACTCTTCATAGAAGGCCGAACCAATAAAGAAAAAAACATTGTTGATAAACGTGTTTAGGAGCTTGCTGACAAGAGTGTAGGTACATTAACTTAAGACTTCTTTTCATACTCAATCAACTAATTTTACTTTCTTACTATATATTGCACAGGCTGAGATTGAGAAAAGTGGCATGCCTGATGATGATGTCTTGGGCAAGGCGTTGGGTAATCCCAAACACCCTGGTCAAGTTAGGGGATATGGCTTTGATGTAAAAACAAATATTTAGGTCATAGAAGAAAGCAAGGTCAACAGAGGATGTGAGTGCAAAGGCTGAGATTGCCACCTTGAAAGAAGAGCTATCTAAGTAACGAGACATGATTAAAGCTTTGCTAAAGGACAAGGAGAGGCGGGAGGCAGAGTTTCATATTAGTCCTAACGGGAAAGATAGTTATAGTGTTATGCAGCCTATTAAAAATCTCCCTGAGGTAAAACGTTATTAATTTATTTCACTTATGTTTCACTATTTCCATTTTCCATAACTTTAATATAGTATATTACTTATTAATATAGGGTGAGAACCTATGTGAGTTATTGGCAAATAGCCCAAATCGTCATGTGATTGCTATCGATTAGGTGTTTAATTTGCTGGGAGACATGCTACATGATATGCCACTCCCTGCGTCCTATGTATGTGTTGCTATTGATGTGCCATAGAATTTGAACTATCTACTACTTATTCCCACTGAAGACGTAGGGATTGTTTGATAGGCGATGGGTAGTTTTATTGGATGGCAAGCTAGTCAAGTTAGGATGCTAAGTCTAAAAAAACTAGCAAAGATGCACAGTAAAAAAAAGATGATACCCTGATCTAGACTCTCCTCTAAAAAGGCAGTCTCCCATAAAGTGGTGCCTGAACAAGAGCCTCAATTGCCAAGCCAACACAAAAATTTGCTCCAGGCATATGCAACGGGTCATAGGTCTAATCCTCCGATCTTGCAAATCCCATTTAAGGTTGGTATATATGGCGAAGACTGATATGATATGCTTTCGCTTGATGTTGTTGAAGAAGTGCTTCAACATGATATGACCAGTCTCACTATTATTAACTTCTACATATGCTAATTTTTTTCCATATATGAATAGTTAATATTTTAAATATAAACTAATCCATTTCTTGTATTTATAATAGCTGCTTGTATGAAAAATTTGTTGTCCCTTTCGATCTACAAACAAAGTTCGTCTTTGTTAGTTCTCATGAAGTGGGTGCACATGCCTTGATTAAAAGTGACAAAATTTTAGAACAAGCAAAGGCATTAAGCAAAAATTTCAAAGTAAGGGCTTGAAAGGGAACATTATTCATAATACCACACTGTCAAGGGTAATGAAATTCTCGCTTATCTTAATAACTTTTTTATTTTTAATTTAATGGATTAATTATAATTTTGCAACACTTGTTAATAATATTAGGGACCATTGGATGTTGATTGCCACTGAACTATTCGGCAACACTCTAAAGATATATTATCTCAATTCTCTTAGAGGGGAACCAAGGAGAAGACAAATTTTATTAAAGTTGATTAATACGTAAGTGCATAAAGTATTTCACATATTTATTTAATTATTTAAATTCCATGCTAACATATTTTTTATTATTTTATTAGGACGATTGTGTTATATTGCACTAACACAAAACAATCAATTCCAAGGTCCTTTACACATTTTGATGCAACCTACGCTTGGAATATAATTAAGGCAATTGGAATCATTTATTAAATTGAAATTTAATGCATTAATACATATTCATCGATTCTTTAATTTTTAGTGTCCAAGACAAAAAAAAAAGCTTAGATTGTGGCTATTGCATCATGAGGTTCACGAAGGACATCATTATCCATAACGAGAGCATAATTCCCAAGATGGTATGTCAACAATATTAACTTTTAAATTACAAATATATTTAACGGATTAAAATTATATTAATATATGGTAGATCATTTATATTGCAGTACTATGATAATTCTTATGTTGAAGAATTCGGGGATGCAAAAATAAATGAGGTAATTGAAGAATAGTGTCAATACATTTTTTAAGTGTGGACCTCATACAAAGAAGATCAATAGAACTACTTTGAAGAAGTAGTTAGGAAGTTTTTTTTAATAGACAGTTTATTTTTGAAAATAGTTTACTTTATGTAATTACATTTGTTATTGATTAATTTTGAAATTGAATACAATAAATTTTGTTGATATTCAAATCTGGAAGGGTTGGTTGTTGCTATTTTGATTTCTTTTTGCAGCGGGCTAGTATAAAAATAGCTCACATATAAAAAAAAACTATATAATAAATGACGATTATACAAATAATCATCATTTATACTAATATAAATGATGGGTATCTTATTTACCCATCATTTAAAGTATGGTGCGAATTGTTACAATACTTTAAATGACGGGTAAATAAGTTACCCATCATTTATATTCTCATTTCACTTGTCTTCTATAAAAATTTTATTTTAAATAATAGTTTTATAATTGTCATTTATTGGTGGACTTTTAATGTCGGTCGAATAAATGACGTGTATTAATTGTCATTTATGGACTAAAATAATCATCATTTATTCCCTTTTTAATAGTAGTGATTGCATGAAAGTGAATTTTGACCTAAATAACAAGTGAAATTGTGTGATAGTATTACAACTGTGTATATATGTACGGTGGTGAGTGGGAATCTATGATTGGTTCGGAAAGCATGATCATAGGGGTAGGAGTTTACCCATGTGAAGTATAGTGAAAGATCATATGGCATCATTTTCCTTAGTGCCCAACGGGGTGCAATATTAAAGACTTGTACCTCTTAGTACCTATTGAGGTACGGTGTTGGAGATTATCTCCTTAATGCTTATTAAGGTACAGTGTTAGAGATTTAGACTCTTTTATATGGATGTGATGAGGCATTAGAGTTAACAACACCCTATTGTGTGTATTAGGGGAAACCATAGTTTGAAAGTGAGATAGACCACTTTTGGCTGGGTGACTCTACCACTAAAGTAAGCTCAAGGCCAATGAGACTGTATATTAGTCTAAGGCGAGCTTATGGTTTCAAGTTAAGGTAATTTGGAGGTTCGATCGGTAATGATTATGCTATATGCTAGAAAAGTGGTGAATGTAGTGGTAAAAGAGGTGAAATGATACATGTTATTGTGATTTGAAATGAAACATATATATATGTTATGTTTAATTGTATTTTATGCTATACTTGCTTATAGTTGCATGTGATAGTTGATAGTAGAGAGTTATTCTATTACTAAGATTATTATCTCACCTTATGGTTACATTTTTATAGGAAAAAGTAGTGATCAAGGTAAGAGAAAAGAGTCAGGACTGGCATAGTGATGCCATGGATGTGAAATCATTGAGTTTGTGTAATGAACTATGATTTAATGTAATATTATATATATAAGTTTCCATGGGTATTACATGCATGTTTAAGTTGTAATTTGTGGAAATTTGTAATGATTTTATGAATCTTAGCCCATATGTGGAAATGTGTAACCTTCCCCTATATCTGTCAGATATAGGAGAAGATTAACTAAGTCACCACATCAAAACCATTAAAATAATAAAATGCTTTATTTGAAAAGCTTGTACCTAAGACTCATTTTACAAAATCATCAAAATCATAAGACACTTGAATAATGCGTAGTAGAAATAACCCCATAAGCATTCATATAACTTATTGCATGCAATTAAAACAAAGAAACAAGGTTTAACTTTAGGCCATGCATCGCAGTATTTGGTACAAAACCACACGCCCAGATCTTTTCTATGTCATGCATCACAATGCACAAGTCTAAATTTGCTGCTGTCATTTGACAGTACTAATGACGAACTTTCGACATATGCCATTTTCACACATAAGGTCGAATGGAGAGATTCAAGCTTCCACACGTAGTATATCTTATAAGCTAACTAACGAGACAGGTTTGGAGATGATCTAATGATTCGATCAAAATTTAGATACCCAAGTGCAAAAAGTCACTTTTTCTAAAAATTTCGCGCACCTAAGCATTCAATTCGATCCCTTACTCTCATTATACCATACTAGGCCTTGAACTAAGTCTAAAAGGACCTAACTCACCTGAATGACCTCATTTCATCACTTATATACACACATATCAAAATTTGGCTATTCAACAACCAATTTCCATAAAACATAAAATTGCACAACTTGGCATAATTTGGCCCACTTGGCTTTTTTCACCACAAAATCATATATATCCACATTTACCATGTGGTCATTACTAAATCTTAGCCCATTCCATTCATTTGACCACATATTTCTACACAAAGGCTAAGATTTACCAAAATTCACAACATTCACCACGATCTCTACATTCAAAAACTTATAACCATTCAAATCATGCATGCAACCTTATGGCAACTTATTTACATAATTTCACTAAAGATTTAGTACATTACACAAACTCAGAGGTTTCACATGGCTTTAGCAACTCCAAGTAGGTATGTATGTACCTTATAAGGCAACCTCAAATTATGGATAATCAACACTGGTGCTGTGATTAATCTCTCTTTTAACTTCTAAAATGCCACTTCGCACCGGTCGTCCTAAATATAAAGCTAATCTTTTCATGTCAGCTTAGTCAAAGGAGAAGCTTTCTAAAAAAATCCCTGGATAAATCATTGTGAACATCGTATTTTGTCCGGGCATTTTTTTAAAATTTAATAATATATCAAAAAATATAAAAAATACAAAAATGAAATTTAATCCTTTTTAGGATTATATTTTCAAAAAAAATCTGGCTTAAATTTAAAAAAAAAATCTCTCTTAAATTATCCTAACCATTCAAATATTGGGAATTAACTTTTAAAAGTTAACTATTAACTTTAAAGATTAGGTTAACAAAAAATATATAAAAAAGTGAAATAAAGTAACTATAAAAACAAAGGGGCAGGTGAAATGATATATCACCCGCCCCAAAATTGCTTTTCAGTTTTCACAGCAAGATCAGTGGAGACACAAAAGAATAAAAAAAAGGAAGCACCCACACATAGTCAGAAACAGCAAGACCAGAGACATGCACGACAGAAGAGAAAAGTGAAAGAACACGTACACACACTTTCAACTAGCAGAAGAAAAGAGACAGAACTAAGACGCATGCATGCATGCAGCAGACGAAAACACATGAAAAGCTTCACTTTGCAGAGAAGAGATGCACGTTGCAGACTACAAAAAAAGAAAAAATAAAGTAGAGGGAGCGAGTTCGAGAGAGCATAAAAGAGAACAAAAAAAGAGACAAGAAAAAATGACGAGGAAGGGAAGAGAGGAAAAACTAGAAAAGAAGAAAAAAACAGCAAAGGAAGAAGAGAGAGTCTGAAGAGGATGAAGAATGAGAAAGAGGCGGAGAGTGAGAGATGAGAAGGAAACAGAAAAATAGAGCACGAAGAAAAATACAAAAGAGAGGATGAAAAACCAAGAGGAAGAGAGCCAAAGCCGTAGGAAGGAGAAAGGTTGAGAGAAAGAGCAAGAAAAGAAGAAAAAGAGAGAGACAGAAGCGATAAATAGAGCGAGACTAAGAGAAAAGGAAAAGGAAAGAGCACCAAGATGTTATGGCAGACACAGAAAACTAAAGAAAGGAGAAAAAACTGAAAGAAAGGAGAGAACACAGACCACATGCACACAGAAAAAATAGACAGTAGAGAACAAAAACTGGATGAGAGAGACACAGGAAAACAGAGCAGAAAATAGAGACAGAGGAGGAAGAGAAAGAAGGAGATTGAGAACCAAAAACAGAGCATGGGAAGAGAGGAGAACAAGAGCACAGAAAAGAGAGGAAAGAGAAACTAAAAAAAAGAGAAGATAGGAGGAACATAAGCATGAACAGAAATGAAGAAGAGAAGAGAGCAGGGATGATAAAATGAAAAAAAGAGCATGAAGAAGGAGTAAAAAAAAAACTGGATGCAGACGAAGAAAAAAGGGAGCCATAAGCCTGAAGAGACCGAGATCAGAGAGGGAGGAGTTTGCTGGACAGAAGTAGTAAGACAGATCTGGGACGTGCTACACACAGGTTCTTGCTTCTGAATCTGAAATGCACGTGTTTAATTTCTGTTTATTATTCCAAAAATAAATTTCATGTTTAGATATCTATCCTATATTTTTCAATTCCTAAATGAAAATCAATATAATTATCATTTTTTTAATAAAAAAAGAGAGTGTGAAAAAGAAGGATGAAGAAATTGCAAATAATAATTTTTGCTTGCTATCATAACTAAGCTTGATTTGATTTTAGGCATAACCTCATTTCAAATAAATAATTAGTGTAATTATTAAGCAAGTTCTTTAAATGTGTTTTTAGCATGAAAGGGTATATTAATATGTGTGGGCATGATTTTTTTTTTTCATCTCCATTAGTCCTAAGGTCCTTTACTTGTTAATAATATTACTACACTCATATCGTATGGCACTCTCCATCATGATTACATGTATGATTTCATTTATTATGACAAGCCTATTTTATAAAAGGCAGAGGGGAGAGAATTTGATTCTTACCTAATTGAAAGAAAAATGAATGAAATGAATAAGAGAAATTTATCTCTAATCATTTACTTGTCGTGTGAGATTTTAAAAATTTTTACAAACATTTAAAGCAATCTCATACCATGTAAATCAATAAGATTTCGTAGGTATAGAGATTCAATTTATATGTATAATCAATGGTTTCAATGACCAACTATTAAAACTAACTATCTTTTTATAATCTAAATAATCTATTTAAGTAAGTCCTTGCAGATATAGTGATCCCAATTTTTATAATAAATAAATGATTTTTGCAAATAATCATATAACACAATTTAGAAAATTAATTAATCAAATTAATGTATTTAAATTGTAATCATATTCCCCGATTATATCTTTTAGTCATGTGAGATTTTTGAATCTCCATAGACTTCTAAGATCATCATATTATCGTATGAGTCAATAAGACTCTGCAGATATAACGATTAAGTTTTTAATATATATATATATATATATAAATTATATATTAAATTAATCAAATTAAAAATCTATTTAAATAAATTTATGTTTGTAAATAATCATATAATAAAGAATTTAGAAAATTAATTAAACAAATTAATGTATTTAAATGGTAATCATATTTACCAATTATATCTTTTAGTCATGTGAGATTTTTGAATCTCTATAGACTTATAAGATAATTGTATTATCGTATGAGTCAATACAACTCTACAGATATAATGATTAAGTTTTAAAAATATGTATAAATTATATATTAATATAATCACATTAAAAATGTATTTAAATTTAATTCCTTTATCGTGTGAGATTTTGAAATCTCCGCAGATATTTAGGATAATCATATTACTATATAAGCTAATAAGGTTTTACAGGTGTGATGATTAAGAACCTTTAAAACATATATATACACAATTAGAATATATTTTTAACACTTAAAATATACATAAGAATATAAAATAAATTAAATTGCTAAATTATTTTATCGTGTGAGATTTCAAAATCTCCCCAGATATTTAGAACAACTGCATTACCGAATGAACTAATAAGGCTCTGCAGGTATAACAGTTAAATTCCCAATCATAAAATATAAAAGAAACAATAATTTTAAACTCTTTTCTTTATTTATTCTAAAAATTCAAAAATTGAGAAGATAATTAAAATTAAATTACTTTTTGCAATTTAAAACACACAAATCAAAATTTCAAAAATCGTTTTATTTGCAAAATAGTGAACTGTTTCTAATTAATTTCTCTTCAAAAAACATACTTTCATCAACAATTTTCATGTTCAAACTACATGGACTTTGACCCCCATCACAGGGTACGTAGGCCTCAGAGTCAGATTTTGAGTCAAGTCCGTCCTTCCCTTGTAAATAAATAAATATTTCTCACCTAATTCTATCATTTTTATCAAATACATGAATATAAAAAGGATAATTAAAATAATTATAAAACCATATTAATAGAGCACAACAAACTTCAAGTAACCATTCTGACGAACGGGTGTTGTGGGGTGCCTAACACCTTCCCCACACTCAACCAGCTCCCGAACCTATTCTCTGATTTTATGAACCACCCTTATCCTCCTTCATTAAATGGTTTTCCAGCTTTACCTTAAAATCTTAGTGGCGACTCCTCATTCGATCCAGTTCCCGCCGTGAAGGCCGGGACCTCCGCTCGCTCGCCATCCGCGTCGCATTTTTTCGAGTGCGACAGTTGGCGACTCCATTGGGAAAAATTTAGGGAGTCAAGCCTATATAAGTTTGTTGTGCTCCAAATATGATATGGTTTTTATTTTGGTTATTATTATCCCTTTTAATTTGTGTGTGCCTTTTTCCCTTTCTTTTCCTTTTCTCTCTCTCCATTTTTATGACATGTTTTAGGATAGATAACATGCGTAATAAATCTTAGGATAGAAAACTTTTATTTATACATATATCTATCTCTGTGTTTGACTTGATTAATAGTTGAGGGTTGGGTAGCATGTAGGAATAAGATAACATGCTTGCATGCTCTTATCACACACTGTGCACTTACACAACTCAACACACATATCTTGGGCCCTATACCCAGGTCTGTGAGTACCATAAGTTAGTAGAGGTTAGTAGTGGTTTCTCTCTAGAGTTTTTAAATTCTCAGAGGTTACTATGAATACCTTACCCAAGTTGTTACTTGTGTAATAAATTTGGTCCCTGCAGAGCTTATGTTCTCAGAGGGTCAAAATTACTAAGTAAGGTCTTCACCATATGGTGAGGGCATCTTAGGAACCTTTTATCTATCAGGACTATAAATCTACCCTGGAGCTACACATTTTAGATGAAAGCTAGTAGCCAACCATTATACCTTATACCTGATGATTACAAAGACAAATAGACTTAAGCATCCCTAAATAAGATGCAAAATGAAAGCATGTTTTATTGCATCATCATCATCATCATAACATATCATTTGTGTATGCTACCATAAGGAAAATAGATGTTGGGTACCTTATGCTAGAGCAGGTATTGAATGTCATTACACTAATCAATGTTAATGCATCACAAGGATGGCGCTAGCATTAAATAATTAAACTTTGCCCATGGGTGTTTGACCCCAGTGACTAAAAATTCATTTCATAACATTGAAGAGTTGATACATTTTGTCAGCTAATTCCTGTTAAACAACTTTTCTTGTTGTGGGGTAAAATAACACATTTCATTTTGAAAGTAAAACATTAGCCATGTATTAGTTTTGACTATTCATAGGCTAATTGTTAATCCTTTCTCCCTATAGTGAAATAAGCATTGGGAGGAGATTGGAAACTTCTCATTCCCGAATGATAAATTAAGATTTGTTTAATAAGAATTAGTTGACTCTTGTGCATAAATGTCTGAAAACCAACTATCCTTGATTTTTTTTCTCCTTAAAAAAAATTAACAATAATAAGCTATAAGGCTATTACTCTCATGACTTTAATCATGTAGGGATTTTGATCCCTTATAGGTTAATAGTTATTTTCCATTTCCCTATGATGCAGTATGCATATGGAGGAAAGGAAATTTTGTTTGGCATAAATAAGGTAGCCTTGTAATCACTTAAAAAAACAACAATAACAAATTATGAGGCTATTACTTTCATGACTTTAATCATGTTGGGATTTTGGTCCCTGGTAGGTTAATAGTCATTTCCATTTCCCTATGATGCAATAAGCATATGGAGGAAAGTAAATTTTGCTGGCATAAATGAGGTAGCCTTGTAATCACTTGAAAAAAACAATAACAAGTTATAAGGCTATTACTCTAATGACTTTAATCATGCAAGGATTTTAGTCCCTTGTAGGTTAATAGTCATTTCCATTTTCCTATAATGCAATAAGCATATGGAGGAAAGAAAATTTTGTTTGGCATAAATGAGATAGCCTTGTAATTACTTAAGAGAATGCATAAAAATACAATATTTTTAATATCCAAACCCTTTTTATAGGGATTATTGAATCATTTTGTGCTTACCTTAGCATAAAGGTTTAAGGTACAAGTAAGCACACTTGCTTATTTAACCCTTGTTTATAGGTAAATAGTGAAAATGATATTCAAAATTCTTCCAATTCGATCGCAAACCTTACGTCTTCGAGTAAGATTCAAAATTCTTTTAGTATCTATAAAGCTTGAGGCTTGGACTTTTTATTAATATAATGAATCTATATGGTATTCTTAGTAGTATACATAGTTCATGGCCTATTCTTTTGGTGATTTATAACCTATCACCTGGGTTGTGCATGAAACAGAAGTATATGATGCTATCACTATGTTGATTTCAGGACCAAAACAACTTGAAAATGATATTGATATTTACCTAAGAGATCTAATTGAAGATTTTTAAATGTTGTGGGAGGTAGGTGTGGAAGTGTTTGATGTAAATTAAAAGGAAAATTTTAAGTTACATGTTATGATCTTTTGTGCTATAAATGATTTTCCTGCATATAAAAATTTGTCCAGTTATAGTGTGAAAGGTCATAAAGCTTGTCCAATTTGTGAAGAAAGCACAAATTATCATCAACTTCAACATAGAAGGAAGACAGTCTACCTTAGCCATCGGAGGTTTCTTAGACGAGATCACCCTTATCGTAAATTAAAGAAAGCTTTTCATGGTCACCAAGAGCACAATCATACTCCGAATGCTTTAATTGGGGATTATGTGTTTGAATAGGTGAAAGACATATAAGGTCTTCGATAAGACTAAAAAGAATATTGGTGCAAAAAACATATGGAAAAAGAGGTCTATCTTTTTTGACCTTCCATGTTGGAACAATCTTGAAGTGAGGCATTGTATTGATGTTATCCATGTGGAGAAAAATGTGTGTGATAGTATTATTGGAATACTTTTAAACATACTAAGTGAGACCAAGGATGCTGTGAACGCAAGATTGTATTTGAAAGAAATGGGAATATGGGAGGATTTACACCTGAGACCAGAAGGTAAGTGAACTTATTGTCCCCCAGTCTCTTATACATTATGCAAGTCTGACAAAATAAGTTTTTGTGAGTGTTTACGTGAAATTAAATTTCCTTCAGGGTATTCTTCAAATATTAGGAAGCTTGTATCTATGAAAGACTTGAAACTGGTAGGCTTAAAGTGTCATGATTGCCATGTCTTTATGCAACAACTATTACCTTTGGCTATTCGAGGCATATTAAAAGAATATTTAAGACTTATAATAACTAGACTCTGTTACATTTTCAATGCTTTATGTAGTAAAGTTATTGATCCCTGTAAATTGAAAAAGTTAGAACAAGAAGCTTGTATGATTTTGTGCCAACTTGAGATGCACTTTCTTCTTACATTTTTTGACATTATGGTTCACCTAATAGTGCATCTAGTGAGGGAGGTAAAATTGTGTGGCCCTGTTTATTTATGATAGATGTACCCAATTGAGAGATACATGAAAATACTAAAAGGGTATGTCAAGAATTCATATCGACCCAAAGCATCGATAGTTGAAAAATATGTTGCCAAAGAAGCTGTGGAATTTTTTTCTAATTACTTGTCAAGCAATGAATTAATTAGACTTCCTAAATCTCGTCATAAGAAGAGGCAATTAGGTTAAGGCACACATGGAGTATCAGTAAAGACCATGAGTCATGATGAATTACAAGAAGTATATTTATATATTTTGAACAATATTGATAAAGTTAAAGATTACATTTCTTCTCACAAAGAACTTCTAAAGGTAGAAAATTATCGAATGAGAATGACTGAACAAAGGTTGTTGGAAGAGTATAATAAGATTTTTGTGGATTAGTTCGAGCAGAAAGTTTTGAATGAAAGTAGCATTTCTGATTTAATTAAATGGTTGGCAGGAAGTCCTAACTTTGATGTTATATTTTGGACTACATATGATATTAATGGGTATTCTTTCTATACAAAGTCCTTGGATGAAAAGAGTACAGTGCAAAATAATGGGGTTCTGATAGTGGCTGAAGCCGTTCACTTCTCTAGCTTAAAAGATAAGAAACCTAAACTAGTAGCAAGGACTTATTTTGGGATTATTGAAGAGATTTGGGAGGTTGATTATACAAAATTTAGAATTCCTATTTTTAAATGCAAATGGGTTGACATCAACAGTGTTCATGATGATAAGCTAGGATTTACAATGGTTGATCTTAAAAAACTAACTTATAGGGATGAGCCATTTATCATGGCAAACCAAGCTAAACAAGTTTTCTATGTGACAAATCTAGAAAATAAAAATTGATTAATAATACTGAAAGGAAAAATAGTAATTGATAGTGATGATAATTAAGAATCAAGCTTTGATATTTTTGAAACCCTACTTTCTCATCAGGGCTACCAATTTTGAATGTAGTAGATGAAGTACATGACGAACATGCAACAAAAAGTGATCACCATGAAGGGATAGGAGAGAATATCCTTATATGAATTTAGTTTTAAAATTAAAGTATGTTTTCTAAGCTCAATTAAATTTATATTATGTTTTCTAATTATCTTATATTTGTTTATTTTTCTAATTAATTTAATTTATATGAATTAATGGGAACATGGAGTATTGGAGTGAATATGGTGATGAAACTCAGAGCCAGCCCGCTGCTAGCCAGCCACTTGGTGATGATTGGAGTCAGGGCACCCCTAGTAAGAGCCAGTCTGTGAAGAGAGGTAGATGTGGCACATGATTGAGAGATTTGACATTAAGCATGAGTGCTGGGCACAGGTTACCAATCCAATTTGATTGGAGACAAAATCTGATAGGGGAACACAAGGCCAAGTTTGTTAGTTTTCTTGGCCTTCTATCTCATACCAAGC
This sequence comes from Prosopis cineraria, assembly GCF_029017545.1. NCBI lineage: Eukaryota > Viridiplantae > Streptophyta > Magnoliopsida > Fabales > Fabaceae > Prosopis > Prosopis cineraria. The sequence goes on along the minus strand of NW_026555340.1, from coordinate 2,318,292 downwards.
CCCCTATTATATTTAGGAATGGCTTGATATGCCAGAACATGTGAAGGACCAGATATTGGAAAGTATTTAGGTACATAATTAATTTATGCATGTAGTTATATATCATTGTTAAATTACTGAGTATTATCTTGTGTTTCAATTACAGCTAATGTACGATGTTCCTTCTAATCAAGGTTGCCGACACAGGTTGATTTCCTACTATGGAACACATTGGAGAAATTTCAAGACTGATCTTGCTAGGAGATATATCCATATTGAGGTGCTAGAGGGTCAAGTTCGTTCTAATCCTCTTGACACATACCAGTTCCTTGATGAAGATACTTGGCAAGAAGTTGTTAGGATTCAAACTTTTGAAAAAGCTTTGGTCTGTTAATTTCTAACTAATTTAAGTTTTGTTTAGTTTTACTTCAACTATGAAATTTAAAATTCATTTTTTTAATAGGAAAAATAAGCTAAAGAGTAGGAAATTGCTTGATAGAATCAATGCCCTAACAAACTATCTTGTAGGGGTTATGCTAGGGTTGATAATATATTGATGGTGGAGAAATAGAAGAAGAGAGAAGAAAAATTTAAGTCCGATCCTTCCATACTCCTTTCTCTACCATCCCCCATCTCTCGGGAGGAGAAATGGAGATATGGACACCAATACAAAAAAGAAGGTCAAAAAGGTTATATGAGCGAGATGGTGTGCGAGATTATTAAGAGGATTATAAGTAATATTATTATTTCTTGTCCCGTTAAATTTCTATACAATTGTATATAATATTAATTAAGATTGTTATTTTTATGTTACATGATCCTCTTAATGAGCAACAAGCCTAAGGAAGTTTCATTGTAGAGGGCAAAAATGATATCTTGATGGTTGCAATAGGAAAACCAAAGCATCCAGATCGTGTAAGGGGCGTTGGACATGGTGTGGGCATAAGAGACTACTTTAGAGCACCTTTTCGCCCCAACTTAAGAGGTGTAGTGACTAGAAAAGAGCTTGAAACAATGATATCCACTATGAGATAGCAAACTAAAGAAAAGTTTGAAGCTTTATTTGTAGACTGGCTTTTATAAATGAGGGAGCAAATGAAGGAGGAGATGATGAGCATGATGAGCTCACGACAGGAGATGCATACTGAACCGGTTCATACATCTCTTGAATTTCATAGCACAAAAGGGAGTAATGTTCTTGAGCATGTGTCAAAGGGTCCTTCTGGTAACAACATTGGTGAACCATACGAGATGTTTCTAGAAGATCTTAATAGATGCTTGATTGCTCTTGGTAGTGTTTACAACTTAGGATCAACCATCTACCATAAGCAAATTCAATATTATCAAGTAAGAGTAGTGGTTGAAGATCTAAAAGTACTAAATGTGTTGGTTTCATTCTCTACTGATGAGGTGAAGACTATGGTAAAAGTTGTTGGCAATTTTATCCTATGGCCCAAGAGACTTGTGAATATGGTTCAACCTATGGTATGCAATTTTATTTTGTGTTAGCTTTCCTAAAATGTTTTCTTGCTAACTATTTCTTTCTTTTTTATTATGTATAATAGCTTTTCTCGCTGAATTGCCAAAACTTCTAAAACCCTTATTAACTCTATACCAACGAATGATCTTAATGGCGTATGATCTATTATTCAAACTCAAAGATTTAGAAATGGATCTAGAGGTTGTGGGTAAGAAAGACATGATGTGATAATTGAACGGAAGATTTGCTTCGACTTTTGTCCAATAGTCAGTTTACCATACCACATATTGAACTATTTATGATGTAAGTTTGTGTTTCTTTAATGAAATTAACTTAATTATCAAGTCTAGTGATCTAACACAATTGCATTACTGTAGGTACCATTATCATTTGTTCATCACATCAGGCAAAAGTGATAAGTTTAGAATTCTTTTACCTATATCACATGACAGAGAAAGGGAATACTCCAGAGTTAAGGGACAAGTATCTCCAGTAAAGAATATGTGAAGTCAAGAAAGATTTTTTTATGGTTCCATACGTGCACTCATAAGGATCAATTTGTAATTAATAGCTTTTTCGATGTGGATTTACTTTAACTCATCATATTTTGCAGAGACCATTAGCAGTTGTTTGTTCTTTCAATGAAGAGCAACACTATTATCTTCTTATGTTCCCTCCATTACAAACTTGGGAAGGAAATAAAGAAGATAATAGACTCGTAAGTATATTTGTGCAAAAATATTTAATATAATTTACAATAAATATTTTAGTTACTAACTTGGTGATCTTGAGCATAGAGTAATGAAAACATATCAAAATGTGGTCTTACAAAAGCACGGACATAAGCTCAAGGATCCTACATAGATCAAGCCAAAGGTAATGCTATACTTTATGAATATGTTCAATTACTAAGATTTTTTATTGATTTTTTATGATTTATTCTTATACAAAGCCGTAGACAACCAGCAAAGATGAACTTGTACGGCCTATATGTCATAAGACATATTCTCAACATTATCACATTGGGCATGACTGAATTTACAAAAGAGGTAAATATATTTTTAAAAGTTTTATTTTATTATGTTATTTGAAAGTACGTAATAAGTCTCTTTTACAAATTATATTTTAGATGTTTGACAATTCAGATCCATTCCCCAAAGTTAAAATTGAAGACATCTGCATATGTTGGGCAACTTATTTTAGGGAGAATTTGTGTGTTTTGTAGTGAGTTTCATACAATTTAAAAAGTTTGTTAGTTGTAGACAACTTTTAAAAACATTTGTTGACACAATGTTTTGAATAGCTCAATAGTTTTTAGATAGTTTATAGATAACTTTCAGTTTTGGATAGTTGTTAATTTAATTTTATATTAAAAATTGTAAATAAATTGTGCTGTCTGATTTGGCTATGATAATTTTTGTGTACAGAGTAGGGTAAATTTAAAATACAGATGTTTATTTTAAAAACAAAATATAATTTTTACAGTAGTTATTATTATAACCTGTGTAGAAACTACTATTCTACATCGATTAATGTAAAAATCAGTGTAAAATAGTAAACTTTCTATAACAGTTGGAACAACCACTTTCTACAACAGTTTCTTTGCCAACTGTTGTTGAAAGTGCTCCAGTTTTAAATTTTTAAATTGTTGATCCATTTTCTACATTGGTTATGGTTAGCCGATGTAGAATATGTATTTTTTACAGCGGTCATATAATTGATGCAGCAAGTTATACTGTCTACATCCCCTGTATCAACATCGCCTATTTAACTACTGTAAAATGTCATTTTTAACCGCTGTAAAAAGTCTTTTTTGTACTAGTGGTGATTCTACTACTAAAGGTGAGCTCAGGGCCAATGAGTGTGTACATTTGTCTAGGGTGAGCCTATGGTTTTGTGTCAAGGTGATTTGGAGGTTCGGTCAGTAATGATCATGCTATATGATGCTATATGTTGCTATATGCTATAAAAGTGGAGAAAAGTGGTGAAACAAGTGTAAAAGTAATGAAAGTTTTGATATAAGTGACATTTGAAAGGAAATATGTATTATGTTATATTAAATGGTATATTATGCTTTACTTTCATATAGTTGCATGTGATAGTAAATAAGAGTGAGTTATTCCATTACTGAGATTTTTATCTAATCCTTATAGTTGCATTTTTATAGGGTAAGGTAGTGATTAGGGTAAAGGGAAAGAGATAGGACTGGCATAGTGGTGTTATTGTCACGAAAGTCTCTAAGATTGTATAATAAACTGAGAACTTGTGTATATATGTGTATATGAGTTGTCATAGGGTTGCATGCATGTTTTGAGTAGTAATTTTATGAAATCCTAGCCTAATCGTGTTTATGTGTGGTGAAATAAATCAGAGGCTAAGATTTGGGTTAATTTGTGTGGAAAGTATAGTAAAACTAGTGAATATTAAGCCTATGTGTGGAATTATGATAAAATGAGTAATTTATGGCTAAGATTAAATAGTAAATATGTTATAGGTATAGTTATATGTGAATGTGTAGAGAAAAAAGGCCAAGTAGGCCATGTTGTGCCAAGTGATGGCAGATTGTGAAAGTTTATGAATTGTGAAAATTGGCCATTGAGTGGTCAAATTTCAATATTCATGTATGTTTGTGATATATTGTGATTACTTAGGTACGTTAGGTCCTTTTGGACTTGATCCAAGGCCTTGTGTGATCTAATGAGAGAAAGGGATCGATTTGAGTGCTTGGGTGTGCAAAATTTTTAGAAAAAGTGACTTTTTGCACCTAGGTGTCTAAATGTTAATCAGACCATTAAATCATGCACAAACCTGTCTCAGTAGCTAGCTTATAAGATAAGCTTTGTGTGGGTGCTTGAATCACTGTGATCGGACGTGGTATGTGAAAATGGCATATACCAAAAGTTTGTCTTTTTGCTGTCAAAATGATAGCAAAAATTTTGGACCAATGTGCCATGGCATATGGTGGCTCGTGCTGCTATGCATGTCATAAAAGGTTGGGCGTGTGGCTCTGTGCCATATGTTGGCATGCACGTATTGCACGCTGTAGCGCATGGCCCAATTTCTAACGTGATTTTTTTTATCTTTAATGCATGCAAGGATTGAGATGAATGTGTATGATTTATTTTCCCTGCGTATTTCTCTGATGCATTATGGTTTTGTTGATTTTGCAAATAAGTGTTTGGCCAAAGCTTTTCAAACAATATTTGATTTTGGTATATGTGTATGAAGTGATAATTTTGTTAATCTTCTCTTTTGTCTAGAGGATATGGGAGGAGGTTAGACTTACCTTATAGTAAGAGAAAGATTCTTTAGGACTAAACTAGACCTTTATGACTGGTTTGAGTCGGAATGATAAAGCTTTAAAGCATTAGACTCAATTTAACTTAATCTAGAGAGAGAGTAATGAGAGAAAATTTGATTGTGAGAAAGTTAGTATTTGTCATGAGTGATAATTGGTCACAATACATGTGAATGAGTGCGAATAAGGGAGATGATAATGATTAGGTGTTTAATTTTTGCAATTGGCACTTTTAGTCAAAAAGACAATTGATTTTGGTTGCCAATTTTGTGTAGATTCTAGCATAGCAGTAGTCTTTGCTCTGAAGATTTGGTGTCACTACTTGTATGGGTTGTTGTTTAGTGTGTACAGTGACTATAAGAGCTTAAAGTATCTTGTGGATCAAAAGGAGTTGAATATGAGGTAAAGAAAGTGGATAGAGTTACTTAAATATTATAATTTTGAGTTGAAATACCATCCTGGGAAGGCTAATGTAGCAGCTGATGCATTAGGCAGAAAGACACTACATAGTTTGATGGTGCAAGAACATAGCTTATGGAGTCTTTTATAGATTCTCAACAAGACATACTGTTGAAAGCATTAGTTGTGCCCATACTATTGTGATCAATGGTGATTTCTGAAAAGAGTTAAGGATGGCGCAACTAGAAGATAAGCATCTTCTTGGGATTTGAGAAGAAGTCAAATCAAACCTGTCTAGAGATTTCAGTTTTAATGATGATGGATTCGTGGTATATTGAGATAGAATTTGTGTGCTTAATGATGCTTACTTAAGAAAAGTGATTATGAGTGAAGCACACTATAATAAGTACACTATTCACTTGGGAGCTGTAAAGATGTATCAGGACGTGAAGCGTCACTGGTTGTGGCCAGGAATGAAGAAAGAAGTGACAGAGTTTGTAGCGCGTTGCTTAACTTGTCAGAAGATTAAGATCGAGCATTAAAGGCCGGCTGGAATATTGCAATAGTTAGAGATACCTAAGTAGAAATAGAATAGCAGTTCCATGGATTTTATTTATAGATTGCCAAGAATGCAGTAAGGGCATGATACCATTTGGGTGATTGTTAATCGATTGATGAAGTTAGCTCACTTCTTAATCATTAGGATCAGTGAATCTTTCGAGAAATTGGCAAAGACGTATATTCAAGATGTTATGCGTTTACATGGAGTAGCTAAGGATATAGTTTCTGACCGTGATCTAAAGTTTATGTCCAGATTTTGGGGATCATTACAAAGAGCTATAGGTAACACATCGAAGTTTAGTACCACTTATCATTCTTAGACTGACAGGTAGACAAAGCAAATTATTCAAACTATAGAGGATATGTTGTGATCATATGTACATGAGCTGCGTGGTAGCTGGGATAACTACTTGCTGTTAGTCGAGTTTACACACAAGAATAGCTATCATTCCAGTATTCAAATAGCACCATACGAAGCTTTGTATGGAAGGAAATGCAGATTATTATTGTGTTAGATAGAGTTGAGTAAAAGAAACATTATAGGGCCTAATATTGTGGACTAGACTACTAAAAAGATTGAGTTGATACTATAGAAACTGTTAACAACTCAAAGTAGGCAAAAGAGTTACACTAATCATAGAAGAAGACCATTGGAATTTTTGATAGGTGATCATGTATTTCTAAAGGTTACACTAGTAACGGGAATTAGAAGGTAGATTAAAGCTAAGAAATTGACTCCAAGATTTATGGGTCCGTTTGAAGTATTGGAGAGAATCGAGCCAGTCACTTATCGAATTGTCTTACCTCTACAATTATTTAGGATTCATGATGTATTTCATGTGTCTCAACTTAAGAAGCACTAATTGGATCTTTCTCATGTAATTGAGCCAGAAAAGGTAGAGCTATAAGAGAATATGACTTATAAAGAAGAACCAGAATGGATAGTGCATGTGAAAGATAAGTAGTTAAGGAACAAGACTATTTCACTAGTAAAGGTATTCTGGAAAGGTATGACTCCTGGTAATGCAACTTGGGAAATAAAAGCAAAGATGAGGCAGTAATATCCTCATTTGTTCCCTTAGGTAAGTGCGTGTATCAATGGTTGTCTCAATTTAAGGGACAAAATTCTTAAAAGGAGGGAAAAATTGTAACATCCTAAATTTTTAATCTTGCATTAACAACTAATTTAGGAATGAATTAGCAATTTAATGTGAAATTAGGATTCAAAATAGTGAATGATATTTTAGCTTGTTGGGATATTATATGAACAGATATGAATAGAAGAATAGCATCCCGAAGCGAAGTGTGTGAGTATAGTGGTGATTTTGCTTACTATGCCATGCACCGTGGCTAAGGCTGGATGCCTCGCGGTGCAAGGTATATTATTCTAATAAGTAAGTTTGTGTGCCAACTTGTGAAACAGAAGGAAAAAAAGAGGAAAAAGAGGTTTTGGCATGGAGAAGAAAGGGTTCTCTACTAGGGTAAGAGATTTTAGGAGAAACAACGATGTTTTCGACCTGTTACTTATCGAGTAAGTATTGTACTGCCTTAACCTCCAATTCTACTCTATTTTCTCTTAGTTTAAACTATTGAGAAATTGAATTTCAAAGTTTTAAGGAGATGATTTCTCACCTTATAGTAATAAAGAGGTTCTCTGGGACTAAACTAAACCTTTATGACTGATTTAAGTCAGAACGATAAAGCTTTGAAGCTCTAGGCTTAGTTTAAACTAATCTATAGAGAGTAATGAGAGAAAATTTGATTGTGAAAAAGTTAGTGTTTTGTCACGAGTGGTAATTGGTCACAATATATGTGAATGACTGTGAATAAAGGAGATGATCATGATTAGGTGCTTAATTATTGTAATTGAAACTTTTAGTCAAAAAAACAATTGACTTCTGTTGCCAATTTTGTGTATATTCTAGCATGTGATGTGTAAATAGAGGAGAGAGACTTGAGTAAGGATATAACAAGGGTAACCCTTTCTTGTGAATAGAAGGGTTGATGTAATCATATAGTTTGTTATGTTTGTTAGCTATTATAACTATGTAAAAGTAAATTGATGACTTTGTATTTGTTGTTTTGTAAGCTTTTATGCACGGATTTGCGATCTAAATGAGTTTAGCATGAAAATGAATTGTGAAATGAAAGTTTGATGACTTTAGACTTTATTTGACATATATTGGTGTTATATATATATGGTATAAATTATGGAAAGAAAAGCAGTCAAATGTGTATGAAAAGCATGATCATAGGGGTGGGAGTTCATCCAGAGTATATGTGGATGTGTGTGTGTGGAGATGTGAGTGAACAAATCTATATGGTCAAGTTGGCACTATGGGACATCTAGTGTAGCATATTACGGGATGGTACCATGGGTAACTCAGTACAACATTATTTTAGGACAATTATCATAGGACATTTAGGCAGTCTAGCAACTTCCTAATGCCCATTAGGAGTCAACGATCACTGTATCACAAAAGTGTGCTCGAGTCTATATGTGATTGATCCAATAAAGCTTATGGTTTCATGTCAGGGAGCATTGGAAGTTCATTGACTGATCATGCTATTATGGTAATTGTGTAGAAATGCTTTGAAAAGGAAAAAATATTATATGTTTATATATATATATATAAGCTATTACTTTGGTTCTGTTACTTTAGCATAATTATATGTGGTAATTGACATTAAATGAGCTATATTAGTTACTAAGATTTTGATCTTACTCGTGGTTATTTACATTTTTTAGGTTCTAGCATAAGTAGTGCAAAGGGGAAAGAACTAGGCTGAGAATAGAGATTTCTCTAGAAAGCATTAGTAAGAATTGATGTAATGACTTGAAATATAAGTTGTATAAATGTATAAGTTGCCCTAGGATTTGGAAACATATGCATATTACTGTAAATGTTTGTGACATTTAGTCTTTTGATTTCTCTAGCCCTTATGTATATGTGTGTACATAATGAAATGATAGTGTGCGCTAGTGGAAGGATGGTAATATGTTTGGGTATGATGAATGTTTGATATGTATGTGAAATTTGGCCTTGGATATAATTGAGATTGAGAAATAGAAATTTTGCCCAAAAGTGTGTAATGGGCAATTTACAGGCCAAAAGTATGTATATGTGTTATAATGAGTATGTAATTGTTCAATCAGGTATTGTTTGTCAATTTAGATGTGGTCAATGCCCTAGAAGTGGCTAATGACTAGTGGTTTCGATTAGAGAGGCTCAAGTGGCAAATTTGACATAAAACGGTCAAAATGCACTGGGGTGTCCAACTTTTAAATGAAATATAAAATTTGAAGTAAACTTGCGTCATTGGTTAGATTTTTAAACTAGCTTCCTGTAGGCACTTAAATCACCCAAATAAGACATTAGGTGTGAAAATGACACATGTCCGAAGTTCACATCAAAATCTAGAATTTGATAGTAATTCTAGTATATGCACCGTGGTGCATGTGTCAATGCAGAACAACATGCCACGGTGTATAGTACAGAGCATGAGGCTTATGCCTCTATGCCATATGTCATGGTGCACTTAGCACAAGCCACGACGCATGGCCCACTTCTTGTGTGAATTTTGATGTTTTGAGTTGCTTTTTAGTGTGTTTATGTCTAGTACTTCCGCCGTGTAATGTGTAATGTAACATCCTGAATTTCTAATCCTACGTTAATGACTGATTAGGGATGAATTAGTGATTTAATATGGGATTAGGGTTCTGAGTGGTGAATTGTTATATTGACTCATTAGGATATTATATGAACAAATATGAGTAGAAAAGCAGAGTCGCAAAGTAGAGCGTGTGAGCATAGTGAGGATTTCCCAAACTGTGCCATGTGTTGTGGTGGGTGGTAGATGCTCCGCGGCACATGGGGCAGAAATCAGATTAATAGAACATGTCTAGCTCATGGAAAATAGAAGGGAGAACTTGACAGAAGAGATTAGGCATGAAGAAGAACTAAGGGTGTGTTAGGGCAAGCTAAATCAGGAGCAAGGACAATGTTTCCGACTCGCTACTTATCAGGTAAGTCACGTACTGCCTTAACCTCTGAATCTACCCTATTTTCTCTTAGTTTTAACTAATTAGAAAGTGAATTTGGGAATTTTAAGGAGTTGATTTCTTACCCAATAGTAATAAAAATGTTCTTTGAAACTAAACTAGTGCTTTGTGAGTGGTTATAGTCGAAACGATAAAGTTTTGAAGCTGTAGGCAAGATTTGCCCTAATCTAGAGAGAGAATAGTGAGAGAAAATTGCTAGAAAATGGTAAAGATTGAAATGAGGGGTGATCAGTGGTAATGTGCCTAATTGAGTGTAAAATGTGGATTTGATAATGATTGAGTGCTTAAATGCGATAATTGGCACTTTTGGTCAATAGAAAAATTGACTCTGAATGCCAATTCTGTGTAGATTCTAATGTGTGACGGATGAATTACGAGAGATGAGCTTGAATAGGGTTGAAGTTACGCGAGTAACCCTTTCTATCGAACAGAAAGGTTGAGGTAACCATATAGTTTATTATGTTTATCATTTATTATAATTGTGTAGAAGTGAATATCAAATGATAAATTGTGAATTTATGAGTTTTATGCATGATTGTTATTGAAATGGTTTTTTGCATGAACTTTGCATTGTGAAATGAATTTGAAAAGTTATTGATTTCAATGGATATATATATATATATATGATATGGAAGTATATATGTTGTGGAAAGGTGTATAAGTAGTGAAAATTGTGAAAGAGCATGATCATAGGGGGTGGAAGTTCACCTAGGATATGTGGGATGATGTGTGTGGGGAGATATGTGAGTGAAAAATTTATATGGTCAAGCTAGCACTGTATAGCATTATACGAGCTGTTACCCACTAGCATAAAAATGACTTTTTGCAGTGGTTAAAAATGACATTTTACAGCTGTTAAAGAGGCGATGTTGTTCTAGGGGGTGTGAAAAGTCCCTCTTTTTATATCGGTTATAAACCCAATGTAAAAATTAAAGTTTTTACATCAGTTATAAAGTCGATGTTAAAAAATTATATATAAGAAAATAAAAAAAATTTACTTTAACTTTTAACATTAGTTGGACTTTTAACACCGGTTGGTATCTAATCGGTGTTAAAAGTATCTAATCGGTTGGTATCCAATTGGTGTTAAAAGTTGACTTTTAATACTGGTTATTACCATAATCGATGAAAACAAATATTATATTCTATAATGATTATGGTAATAACCGGTGTACAAAGTATTTTCTTTTTTTTATACTATATTTGTTTTATCAATTTTATCCATTCCTGTACATAAAAATTTCCAAATCAGACAGCTCAATTAATTTACAATTGTTTATCAAGTATTTATCAACTATACAAAGCTATTTAACTATTAAAAAAATTAATAATTGTCTAAATTGTCAAAATTGCCATTCCTGTGCATAAAAATTGCCAAATCAGACAGCTCAATTCATTTACAATTGTTTATCAAGTATTTATCAACTATACAAAACTATTTAACTATTAGAAAAACTAATAATTGTCTAAATTGTGTCAACTATCAAAATTAAAACATGTTTAAAAGTAACAAAAAACCTCACAAGTTCTCCACAAAATAGGTTGCCCAACGTATGCGGATGTTTTCAATTTCAGCTTTAGAAAAAGCATTTGAATTGTCAAACATCTAAAATTTGATTCATAAGATAGGTGTATTAATGAATCTTAAAGAACATAATCAAATAAAACTTTTAAAAATATATTTACCTCTTTTGTAAATTCGGTCATGCCTAATGTGATAATATTGAGCATGTGTCTCATGACATATAGACCGCACAAGTTCATCCTCACCGGTTGTCTATGACTCTATATAAGAACAAATCATAAAAAATTAGTAAGAAATTTTAATAATTGAACATATTAATAAAGTATAACATCACCTTTGGCTCAATCCATGTGGGATCCTTGAGCTCATGTCCATGCTTTTGTAAGACTACATTTTGATATATTCTCATTTCCCTATGATCAAGATCACCAAGTTAATAAAAATATTCAAAAAAAAATTAAATTAAATAGTTTAGTAAAAGTATTCTTACAAGTCTATTGTCTTCTTCATTTCTTTCCCAAGTTTGTAATGGAGGGAGCATAAAAATATGATAGCGTTACTCTTCATTGAAAGAACAAATAACTGCCAATGGTCATTGCTAAAATATGATACAAGTTAAAGTAAATCCATATTGAAAAAACTATTAATTATTAATTGATTCTTACGAGTGCACATATGGAGCCATAAAAACATCCTTTTTGACTTCACATATTCTCTGTTGGAGGTATGCGGCCCTTAACTCTAGAGTATTACCTTTCTTTGTCATGTGATGAGGGCAAAGGAATCCAAACTTATCACCTTTGCCCGATGTAATGCACAAATGATGAAGATACATACAACAATGCAATTATATTAGTTTACTAAACTTGATGATTAAATTTACTTATAACAATGTAATTATATTAACGAAAAATATACTTACATCATAAATAGTTCAATATGTGGTGTGATAAGCTGATTATTCGACAGAAGTCAAACCAAATCTTCCCGTTCAATTGTCACTATCATGTCTTTCTTACCTATAACTTTCGGATCCATTTCTAAACTCTTGAATTCGAATGATAAATCATACGCCATTAAGATCATTCACTGATGCGGAGTCAACAAGGGTTGTGGAAGTTTTGGGAGATTTGGCGAGGAAAGCTTCTACATACTAAAAAGGCAAGAAATAGTTAATAAAAAACATATATTAGGAAGTTGCTACATAATAAAAATTCATGAAATTTCGTACCACAGCTTGAACTAGATTCACAAGTCTCTTGGGCCATAGGATAAAATTGCCAACAACTTCAACCACAGTCTTTACCTCATCAGTAGGGAATGGAACCAAAGCATTTGGCACTTTTGGATCTGCAACCACCACTCTTACTTGATCATCTTGAATTTGCTTGTGATGGATGGTTGACCCTAAGCTGTAGATGCTACCAAGAGCAACCAAGTGTTTATCAGGATCTTCTAGAAATATCTCACACGGTTCACCAATATTGTCACCAAAAGGACCCTCTGACACATGCTCAAGAACATTACTCCCTTTTGTACTATGAAATGCAGGAGACATATGAACTAGTTTAGCAGTTATCTCCTGTCGTGAGCTCATCATGCTCATCATCTCCTCCTTCATTTGTAGAAGCCGAGCTATAAATGAAGCTTTAAACTCATCCTTAGTCTGCTGCCTCACAGTGATATCAATGTATCAAGCTCTTCTCTAGTCACTACACCTCCTAAATTGAGACGTGCAGGTGCTCTAAAGTAGTCCTTAATACCCACACCATATCCAACGCCCTTCACACGACCTGGATGCTCTGGCTTGCTTGTAGTAACTATAAAGATATCATTTCTACCCTCTAGAATGAAGCTTCCTTGGGCTTGTTTCACCTTAAGAGCATCCTATAATAAAAAAATAATAATATTAATTAATAATATATACAATTGTATAGGAATTTAAAGGGACAAGGAATAATAATTTTACTTACAATCCTCTCAGCAATCTCCTATGCTGTCTCACTTGTATAGCCTCCTTTCTTATACTGATGTCCATATCTCTATTTCTCCTCTCGAGAGACAGGTGATGGTGGAGAAAGGAGTATGAAAGGATCATAATTGGCTTCTTCTTCTCTCTTCTTCTGTTTCTCTGCCATTAGTATATCATCAGCTCTAGCATAACCTCCACGAGATAGGGTGTGGTGGCATTAATTCTGCCGAGCAATTTCTCACCCTTTAGCTTGTTTTTCCTATTAATAAATTGAATTTTAGATTTTATAATTGAAGTAAATCTAAATAAAACTTAAATCAATTAAAAATCAACAAACCAAAGCCTTTTCAGAAGTTCAAATCCTGACAAATTTTTCCCAAGTATCTTCATTAAGGAATTGGTATGTATTAAGAGGATTGGGATGAGCCTGACCCTTTAGCACCTCGATAAAGATATATCTTATAGCAAGATCAGTCTTAAAATTTCTCTAAAGTGTTCCACAGTAAGAAATCAACTTGTGTCGACAATCTTGATTAGATGGAACATCATATGTGAGCTACAATGAAACATAATATACAACAACAAGCCTTTATCCCACTAGGTGGGGAATGAAAACATAATATAATAATCAATAATTGCCCAATAATATATAACCATAAAAAAATTTTAATTTTTAATTATTTACCTAAATACTTGCCTAAATCTGTTCCTTCACACGTTCTGGCACATCAGGCCAGTCCTCAAACATAATAGGAGGCTTGGTATGCGATAAGAGGCTAAAAAACTAACAAACTTGGCTTTATGTGGCCCTATTGGATTCCATCTCTGGTCAAATTGAATTGGTAACCTACGCCCATTACTCCTACTTAAAGTCAGATCTCTTAATCGCATGCCACATCTCCCCCTCCTCACAAACTGGCTCTGACTCAGCTCCTCACTAGGGGTGCCTTGACTCGGCTCCCCACTAAGAGCAACATCACCAATTGATTGGCTTGTAGTGGGCTGGCTCTGAGTGTCATCACCTTGATTCTCTATATTCCTATTAATTCAAATAAATGAAATTAATTAAAAAATAATGTAAGATAAGATAATTAAGAAAAAAATCCCACAACATAAATTTAATTGAACTAAATTAACATACTTTAATTTCAAAACTAAACTCATATAGGGATATTCTCCCATATCCCTTCATGGTGATCAGTTCTTATGGCATGTTCATCATCTACTTCATCTACCACATCTAAAATTGGTAGCCCACTTGAGAAGTTAGGAGTTTCAAAAATATCAAAATTTGATTCATGATCGTCATTACTATCAATCATCCCTTTTCTTTTAAGTGCTATTGACCAATTTTTATTTGCTGAATCCATGACATAGAAAACTTGTTTAGCTTGGCCTGCCATAATAAATGGCTCATCTTTAAAAGTTAGTTTTTTAAGATCAACCATTGTAAATTAAAACTTATCATCATGAATACTATTGACATCAACCCACTTGCATTTGAAAACAGGAACTCTAAATTTTATATAATCAACCTCCCAAATCTCTTTAATAACCCCAAAGTAAGTCTTAGATGCTAGTTTAGGTTTCTTATCTTTTGAACTAGAGAAGTGTACGGCTTCAGCCATTATCATAACTCCACTATTTTGCACCGTACTCTTCTCATCCAAGGACTTTGTATAAAAGGAATACCCATTAACATCATAGGCACTCCAACATATAACATCAAAGTTAGGACCTCCAGCCAACCATAAGACCTTTGTAGGAGCCCCCTTCTCTTTGTACTATGGTGCCTCACATTTCGGACACTTCTCTTCTCCTTCAAGCTCTTTTATGTACAACACACAATCATTAGGACATGTGTGTATTTTTTTACACTTCATACCCATTGGACACGAGATCTTCTTGGCATCATAATAATGATTTGGTAGTGCATTGCCTTTCGAAAACATTATTTGAAGTAACTCTAACAACTATGTGAAACTTTAGTCACGCCACCCAGCTCTTGCCTTTAAGGTAACTAGTTTTAACACCTCAAATAACAAACTAAAATCAGTGCACCCTGGGTATAGAGGCTTCTCTATATCAGTGCACAAGTTATCATACACATGTGGTTGTTTAAAAGCCTCTTCCCCAACATTACAGATCATGTCCTCTAACCGATCTTCATTCATTTCTACTTCATTATCAAGATTATCAACTCCCACACATTGAGATGTGTTGCCATAATTTTCCAATCGTTCACTATGCCAAATCCATATTGTACAATTTTTGCAAATCCCATCACAAACTAAGTGCTCTCTTATGTCAGCAATACCTAGTCTCCTCTCATTCAAACAATTAACACAAGAATAATAGAACCTTTCACTATTGTCAACAACATTTTTCTTAGCAAATTCTAAAAATTCTTTCACCCCATTATCATACTCGTCACTCGTTCATCTAGCATTCATCCAACTACGATCCATATGTCACCTCCTAAAGAATATAACTAATGTTATTAACTTCAAACTATTTTAAGAAACTAAGTTCCTAATTAATTTAAGATTTGAAAAACCTTTAGCAGAGTCTGCCTTGAAAATTAGATCTCCTAAGACTTTTAAAAAAATTTACAAGAGAAAATTGACAATTTTAAACCAAATAAATGATCACATGCAACAACCTGAAGCCTTACGAAGCCACTAACAGCACTCCCAGCAACAATCAATATCATTAAAAACTAAATTTAAGTAATTTAGAGGAAAGAATGAATTTAAAAAAAAATTTGACAGAGTCTCCCCTAAAAATTGGACTTCCCAAAAGTTTTAGAAAATTTTACACAAGAAAATTAACAATTTTAAACCAAATAAATGATCAAATGCAATAATTTGAGGCCTTATAAAGCCACTAACAGCACTCCTAGCAACAATTAATATTATTAAGAACTAAATTTAAGCATTATAAAATTTAAAAATCCATATTTAACACATACTTGGGTGGCAGCAGCTAAAGTAATGGCTCAACACTAAGAGAGCAAGGAGGGGAGAAGGAATGGTGGCAAGGCGGAGGTACTAAGAAGGGGGGTGAGTAAGAGGGAGGGGGAAGGACGAGGGGGAAGGGCGGGGACAAGGGGGGAGTCAGGCAAGGGAGGGGGTGGGGACGAGGGGGAGGGGGGCTAGCGAAAGGAAGGGGAAGAGGGGGAGGGCGGCGAGAGGGAAGAGGGGGAGGAACTGAATGGAGAAAGAAGAGTAATGGAGGGAATTTAAAATTTTTTTTTACACCGGGTGCATGGCCTCCTGGTGTAAAAAGTAGACTTTTTACACTGGGTGGCCATCCACCTGGTGTAAAAAGAGCCTTTATTTTTTACAGTTTTCCTTCCAACCAATGTAAAAAATATCCCATAAATTTCATATTTTGTACTAGTGACCATGGGTGATCCAGTATAGCATATTATGGAACTATTACCATGAAACATTTGGGCAGTTTGGCAACTCCCTAATGCCTATTAGGGTATGGTTAGGAGTCAACAACACCTCTATCATAAGTGTGTGGAGAGGAAAACCATAATTTAAAGGTGGGTTAGATTACCTTTATCCAGGTGTTTCTACCATCGAAAGTGAGCTTGAGTCAATAATTGATTGATTTATAAGAGCCTATGGTTTTATGTCAGGGAGCTTTAGAGGATCGATGGATAGTTGATCATGCTAAGGTGTAAAAGTATTTGAAACGTGATTTATATGCAAAAGTGATAATTTAGTATTGATATGTTATATATGTGTGCTATATGATGATTTCAATTACTTTAGCATAGTTATTTGTGGTAATAGACATTTAATGAGCTATGTTTGGTTACTGAGATTTTTATCTCACCTGTGATTATTTACATTTTTTAGGTTCTGGTACTAGTGGGTCAAAGGAAAAGGATATAGGTTGAGTTGACATCTCTTTCCTAAATTTTTATAAAATATGGGGTAATGAATTTTGCTAATATTAGTCTTATATATGTATAAGTTGCCATAAGATTTATACATGTGTATAAGATATCATTATGGTATGTTTTGTGATTTTGAACTCCCTAGCCCTGTACATGTGTGAAAGATGAAATGATTAGTTGGGTTAATGGATGAATGTAATTATGTGTGAATATGAGATGGGTGGAGATTATTTGCAGAATTTTGACGTTATATAAGATTAAAGAAATGAAAATGTAAATTTAGCCCAAAGGGAGAAATGGGCGATTTATAGGCCAAATTTGTGTATATGGGTTATATTGTGTATGTATATGGTCAATTAGTGTGTTTTGTCCATTTAGACTTGGTCAAAACCTAAAAAGTGGGTAATGACAATTGTTTCAAATTGAGACACTTAAGTGACAAAAATTTGACAGAAAATAGTCAAAAGTACCCTTTAATATCCAATTTTTGATAGAAATATCAAGTGGGATAAAACCAGTGTCATTAGTTAGATTTCAAAACAAGCTTCATGTGGGCGATTGAACCATCACAATTGGAGTGGAAATGGCTCACATCGAATTTCATATCAAAAATTGCCATTTGACAATAAATTCAGGTGTGTGCACCGCGGCGTATATACTCGCATGTCACGGTGCACGGCACAGAGTGAGCAATTGTGGCCTCTGTGCCACATACCGCAGTGTATGTGGCACGAGCCATGGTGCACGGTGCCAATTTTTTACTTTTTTTTAGTAATGCACATGTTTCTAGATCTTGATGCACATAGGTTATTACTTCCGTGTGTGTGTAATAATAGATTTATAGTTGCGTGAGTTATAAAATGGCTTTTTTTAAAATCTTTTATTAGGATCACAATGTTTCCAAGGCTTTTAATGTTTTCAAAGAATGATTTTGATTTGATTAGTAAAATTGAAGTGGAACGTATGGTAATGTCAATGAGGGCATTACATGTAACATCCTAATTTTCTTATCTTGTGATTAGCTATTTGTTAGGGGTAAATTAGTAATTAGTAAAGAATGAGAGATGTGGAGGATTAATGATGATTTGTGTCTTAAGGATGTGTAAATGTACAGATATAGGTAAAAGAAGTTAAAATGAGGCAGCTATACCCTTAATTGTTCCCTTAGGTACGTGTGTATCAACGATTGTTTCAATTTTAGGGACAAAATTCTTAAAAAGAGGGGAGAATTGTAACATCCTGAATTTTTGATTTATGCATTAATACTAATTAGGGGTTGAGTTAGTGATTTAATGTAAGATTAGGATTATGAATAGTGAAGTGTTATTTTAACTCATTGGGATGCTATATGAACAAATATGAGTGGAAGAATGAAGTCTCAGTGCAAAATGTGTGAGTATAATGAGGATTTCCCTCACTTGCCATGCCAGCGGTGGAGGTGGATAGGATAAGTATGCCATGGCGCATGATATAAGATTTCGATAAATGATTGTAATTGTAGCTCGTGAAAAACGAAATGAAATAAGGAGCAAGGGGTTTTGGCATGGAGAAGAGGCCAAGCTTTGCCAGGGCAAAATTTTTAGGAGCAAGAGCGACATTTCCAACCTGTTACTTATCGAGAGTAACTCTTATACTGCCTTAACCTCCAATTCTACCTCTTTTTTTCTTAGTTTTAATTGGTGAGAAATTAAATTGAAAGTTTTAAGGCAATGATTTCTCACCCTATAGTAATAGAAAGGTTCTCCAGAACTAAACTAGTACTTTATGATTGGTTAAGTTAGAATGATAAAGCTTTAGAGCTATAGGCATAATTTATCCTAGTCTAGAGAGAGAGTAATGAGAGAGAATGTGTTTGTGAGGGAGTTAGAGCTTGTTTTGAGTGGTGATCAATTGTGATACGTGTGAACGAGTGTGAATTATAGTAAATAATGCAATTAGATGTTTAATTGTGGTAATTGGCACTTTTGTCAATGGTAAGGTTGACTTTGGTTTGCCAATTTTGTGTAAATTCTAGCGTGTGATGCGTAAGTAGCAAAAAGAAACTTGAATAAGATTGTGGAACACAAGTTACCTTTCTATTGAACAGAAGGGTTGAGGTAACCATATAGTTTATTATGTTTATTAACTTTATAACTGTGTAGGAGTAAATATAAAATTGCTGTTTTTATGAGTTTTATATATTGATGATTTGACATTATAAATGATTTTAGCATGAAAATTGATTTGTGAAATGAAATTTAAAAGGTTATTAGTTTCGATTGATACATATATGTTATGATGTGGAAAACGAATGAACAGTAAAGCTTATGTGAAAAAGCTGATCTTAGGGGTGGGATTTCACCTAGAATATGTGGAATTTTGTATGTGTGTGTGTGTGTGTGGAGAATGTGAGTGATGAAAAAACATAGAGTCAGGCGGCAACCATGGGACATCCCGTGCAGCCTATTATGGATTAGTTACTATGGGTAATCTAGTATAGCATATTATGAGACCCATTACCATGGGACATTCGGGCAGTCTGGCAACTCCCTAGTACCTGTTAGGGTATGGTTAAGAGTCCATAACGCCTTTATTCACAAGCATGTGAAATGAGGAAAACTATAGTCCATATGTAG
>NW_026555340.1:2268253-2298387 GCF_029017545.1 Prosopis cineraria | reverse complement strand
CCAAAATTGTTATTTAACTTGTTGGTTTAGTATTTTTCCACTTGGTTTCACTTTATGTAGTTGCTGAAAATTTTCTCCAATATTCATATGTATGTATTGATTAAGATTTTATAGTAATATGTGTGATTGGAAATGAATTGGAGTGGAAGAAATGAGATGTGAGATGGCACGGGGAAGAGGATGAGTGGAGGGTGCTAGCGATGATGATGATGATGATGGACACTGAAGGAAAAGAAATTAGAGAGCCAGCTTCCCCTTTTCTTATGGTGGCTACATATATTTGAGAGGAAAAGAGGGTTTTCAAACAAATGATCTAACAGCTAGAAGAGAGAGTAGAGAGTTTAAAAAAATTTCAATCATTAAATTCAAAAGGATAACAAGAAAAAGATAAAAAGAAAAGTGAAAAATCTCTAATTTTTCTTGGTTAAAAATGTCCATTGCACCCGTAATAAACTTTAATAATTACTTCCTTGTCTTTCAAAGTCTTGACCATTAGATGTATCTTGAAACTCAAGAATTAATCTTCACCATTGAATTTTATTAAATGTGCTTCCATAACCTAAAAAGTCAACACAAACCTTTAGTGTAGATTATGTCTAAAATGAATCTCATGTCTAATGAAATATTTCCAAATTAATTTTTTTTTCAACAATGATAATTTTTCTTTCACAAAATGGCTAAAAAACTCAACTAATGTATGATAATTCAAATTAACAAAGCTCAATTAAAGATTAGTAAAATTAAACCATGTTAAGAATAAGAAAATAAAACATTCACAATTTAAGCCAAAAATTCCTAAAATTAAGTCAAAAATATATTATTCCTCAAAATTGGCTAATAATTTAAATAATATCCACTAAATCTAAATTAGTCCAAAATTATCATTTAAAAAGAATGGAAAAGATGGGATGAAATATATAACATCATTGATTTATCAATTATCTTGTGTGAAAAATTGTACATTTGATATACCATAGACCAGGTTACACTTAAGGGAACTAAAGGAGGTTTTGATCACTTTACACCAAACTAAGAAATTGATTAGAGACTTGAATAAAATTGTATAAGGACTTGGTTAATTGAATTAGTTAGGAAGGCACATTTAAACCAAATTGTGTAAGGGGTTTAATTTGGTTATGAAAGTGAAAATTAACCTAAGCCTAATTAAAAAAAATAGACAAGGACTCTAGCATCCCATAACTCCTAGAACTCCACTTTAGAAAGGTTTTAAACACTTTTATTTTCATTTCATCAGTTAAGTAGGTTTTTAATTATGTCCAATTAATTTAATTAGTTAAAATCAATCAATCTTGGTTAGTTTAGCTCATTAGTTTAGTCTTAATTGACCTTAGTAAGCCTCCTTGGTGAAGAATGACCTAAGTTGCTACTAATACTTATTAATGTTAACTTAGTAATTTTGGAGTATGTGCAACATATGCTCTCATACTGCCACTTCACTTTCTCATGTTGGCTATGGCTTGAGTAGAGGCTTCGGTGTTTTTTCTCCTCATCTTGGCTATTATAGGTTAAGTCTCCTTATTTCTTTACATTTAAGTTGTTTGTTCATTGGCCTTGTGGAAGTGTTCGTCTCTTGTTGATACCCTTTAAGCAATCTAATACATACATGTGTATCCACTTCTTGTTTGGCATTGATGTTCAAGACTAGCTTGGCTTTGAAAATGGCAGGAGTTCTTATTTCAAGTCTTTTTGACCTTAACCTTACAAGTAATGGGTTTAAAGGAGGAAGAGTTAGTCCTTGTCGTCATTCAACTGATCCAGCTTTTAATTCTTCTATTGCACTGACATTGGTTCTAGCCTGGGTTTTGCGAGCTTTCCCAAGAAAAGGAAAAAAAAAACACTTGCCTCTCTAATCCATGATATGGTTGCTCTTTAAGGTGTGTTGTTGAAAAGTTTTAAAAAAGGAGGGGAGGGAAGTTGCTTTCCTTCTCTTGTTTATTTAGTAATTAATAAAGGAAGGAAAAAAAAACCTTTTATTTGGTTAAAAAATTAGAGAGGAGCAACTCCTTTCCCCTCCCCTCCAATTTGAGGGTTTTTTGGAAGGAAGAAGAGAGAAAAAATAATTAAAAAAATTTAAACATTTATATTAAAAACCTTAAACTACTTTTTATATTAAAGGATTATGAATTATTTTTCTCTCTCTTTCTTATAATAAAATAATTTTATTACCTTAGAAAAGTTAATATATATTTTTAATATATTAAATTTTAATATTTTTCATTAGACTCACTAATAAAATATAGTTTGTTCTTTAATTTTTTTATTAACATATGTTAATAGTCTTAAAACAAAAACTTAATAAATTCTAATATAACAGTTTTTTTAAAGCAAAAAATAGAAATCAAGTTTAAATTTGAAAAAAATAAAATTGTTAACTTATTTTTTATTTCTCTCCCCTCCTAAACCCCTCCCTTCCCCTCCATTAAAAGCCCTCCCCTCTTTCCCTCCCCTCCCCTCAACCAGGTGTGTTTTGAAATGAGCAATGTCATCGTCCTTCATACCGCTTCAGGCTACTCATCATTTGATGGTGTTATTTTTTCATACTTTTGTTGCAAATATATTTCTCTTTGCCCTCAGTTTAGACTTCGTCAAGCATTTTGATGGTTGGAGACAATAGTATATTTGGGATATTGCTTTGGTATTGCTGCATTTGTTTTCATCTCTGTGCATTTTTAGGTACTTCTTTTATTGGAGATGGTGCTTATGAGTCCATGTAGATATTGCATTTGACGCTGGTTGATTTGCTCTGTTACCCTCATCTTGTCCTTGTTGTTTATGGTGTCTTTGTGGACCAGTTTACTAAGGTTTTTTTCAATGTGTTTGTTTTTTGTTGTCCTTTCTTTTAGTTTGTCTTTTGTGCCCAAATAAATTCTTTTTGGGCCTTTGCTTTTGTAAAGGACTAACAGCTTATTAATAAGTTATCCTTCCTTCTAGAAAAAAATGTTAAATTCATATGTGACCTTTTTTAACACCTTGGTAAAGCAAACTTTTGCATGTTATAGGGTTATTATATTTCAGCAACTATAACATTGTTTGTAATTAGGTGCTTGTAAGTATGCACTCTGAAAGGGTGAGATCAACTTAGAAAGCACTGGTCTAAGCCTGTTTCTAAAGACTTCAAAAATAATTTTGTAAGACACATTATAGAAATTAATAGGCCTCAAGTGATTAAAGGATTTTGGATTTTATCCTTTTGGAATAAAAAAGGGATGTAAGACTTGTTTAAGACTATAAGATATGTTCATAGTACTAAAGAGAATTTACTATGGAATAAACATCCTCCACCATAATATTCCACTTATTTTCATGATGAAAGCCATCAAGACCTAGAAAGCTATCCTTTAGAAGAGCAAAGACAGTATATTTGACCTCAGATTTTGAATTAGGAGACATTAAGAACTGGATATTGAGTCTTCAAGATGTAGAACAAAAAAAAAATTATTAAATCTTATAGAAAGTCCTATTGTGAGTAACCGCATAGTAAAAGAAGGCTTTAATGGTCTCTACCTTGCCAAAGAATAGTTATAAGGACATGAACAATGCTACTTTCTGATCAAAGGCACAACAGAAAAGTCATTCAGCAACTATTGATCACATAGTACATGCTTTTTATTTTTAACATTTTTTATTATCTAGGTAATATAAAGCAAATGAGAAAGCTAATGAGATGAATGTGCTCATCATAAGGCAATACTTCAAAAGTTATCCTTTAGAAGAGAAAAGATAGTATATTTGACCTTAGATTTGAATTAGGAGACATTAAGAACTATATTGAGTCTTCAAGATGTAGAACAAAAAAAATTATTAAATCTTATAGAAAGTCCTATTGTGAGTAACGCATAGTAAAAGAAGGCTTTAATGGTCTCTACCTTGCCAAAGAATAGTTATAAGGAACATGAACAATGCTACTTTCTGATCAAAAGGCACAATAGAAAAGTCATTCCAGCAACTATTGATCACATCCAGTACATGCTTTTTATTTTTAACATTTTTTATTATCTAGGCAATATAAACGCACATGAGAAAGCTAATGAGATGAATGTGCTCATCATAAGGCAATACTTCAAAAGTTATCCTTTAGAAGAGAAAAGATAGTATATTTGACCTTAGATTTTGAATTAGGAGACATTAAGAACTAGATATTGAGTCTTCAAGATGTAGAACAAAAAAAATTATTAATCTTATAGAAGTCCTATTGTGAGTAACCGCATAGTAAAAGAAGGCTTTAATGGTCTCTACCTTGCCAAAGAATAGTTATAAGGAACATGAACAATGCTACTTTCTGATCAAAAGGCACAATAGAAAAGTCATTCCAGCAACTATTGATCACATCCAGTACATGCTTTTTATTTTTAACATTTTTTTATTATCTAGGCAATATAACGCACATGAGAAAGCTAATGAGATGATGTGCTCATCATAAGGCAATACTTCAAAAGCTAATAAACTTAATAAGATGCTTAAAATCCAGACTTTAAATTGAAATACTATATGGAATCCCCATTTCGGTGACTCTAGCTCTAAAAAAGGGCTTCATCAATTCATAAGGTACCATCCTAACACCATTCCTTTCCTCAAACCAAAGTCCTTATTCCTTGAATCAATAATCCCTTCAATCTCCTTCAACCTCCCATGAAACCTCTCAAAAGCAGCCTTCACATTCTTATCTTCACCCCATGAATCCTCCACGAAATCCTTAATATATTGCTTATTAGGTGAATGTTCTGATAACAATCTCAAGACCTCCATAACTAGAGTCGCTTGGATCTACGATAGAAACTCCAAAAGCATATCTTTAGGTTTGTTAACAATTTTTCCCATTCTTCATTTGTAGGATCTTTTATAGGCATTTTGATTTTAGCAATCGAGGGTCTATTAGGGAAATACCCTCCACAAGTGTATTGAGCAAAATTGATTGATGCATGATGAGCTGAGGCAACCCAGGCTATAGTAGTAATGATCTCAATTAGGTCTTTAGGGGTTTTGAGATTTGGCCACCATCCCTCCTCTTTTTTGTCTCCATAACCTATGGTTCGGATTTCAGTCCACCATAATTACAGCTCATGATCTGAATGGATGAGGCTAGGGTCTGGGTACTAGTGGATGACATAATCTGTGACCCATGATTTTAAGGCATCCCAAATGAGAAGGCCATCATTAGCAAAAGGGTAGTCTTCAATTGCTAGCTTTAGACCATATGGTGCACTAGGATCTTCTATTGCCATTTCCTTGTTAGTACACCAAAAGGAGGTCATTGATTAACTATGAATTCATAAGTCAATGATATATATTCAATCTAAAATTTTATTGGAAAAACATTCCATTTCTATGACAAGAAAAACAAGATATGTAATATCTTTTGGAATCTTATTATCATCAATATTTCATAACAACTGTGGCTTGCCTTTTTAGTTATTATGGCCATTTTTGCTGCAGAGATAAATGAAAATTTGTTTGATAGGTTGTAACTATATAAAACGTGATAATAGAGTTGATATAATTGAGAAAGAAGTATGTAATTTTCATTATGTAAGAGCTTTTGTGAGTTATTTTCTAGTTTTGAAGGTTTGTACTTTGTAGAATATTTGCAAATGGCTTAATGTTTGAAGCAAATTTCTTACAAGTAGTATGTCACATATTATGCCATTAATGGGTTTGTTGAATTAGTAGTAAAAGGTGGTATTTGTCCTTGACCAATTGGGATCAACTTTGGGAAGTAAAAGATGGTATTTGTTGAAAAAGTTTGTATATATACTTAAATGTATTTATTTCAAATTAAATCAAGATATATGAGTCTTTAATATGTTGTTTATTTTATAACAAACTCATGTTATTAATATTTTTAATTTAACCCAGAAAAAACCTAACTAGTTGTAAAAAAGAGGTGAATGATGTGGTTTAACATTAACGGAACTGAACTTGTAAAATAAGGATCTTATTGGTTTTTCTATATAGTAAATTAAAGAAGAAACAGAACATAGACTCTGTACTTGTGAACAAGATCATTGAGGAGACCCTGTAAATCAAACCAGCAAAACTGGTCATATGCCACAAGTTAAGCTCCATGGAATATTTTTTCGGAGAGAAAGAGATTGTTGGAAATTGTGCCCTAGGGCCAATCATTATACTATGCACATTATTATTTAATAAATTTCTTTTTTGTTATCATAACAATTGCATATTTAATATGATAACTGTATCCTTAAACAAACTATAGTGATTGTCTTAAATGTCCCTGGATTAATATAACTTTGATTAATTACAGAGATACAAATTAAAGTCATAGATACTTTAAAGAGCACAAGGTGCTGGACCGACCTACTATGAGAAAGCTGTATGGTATAAGTCATAAGCTTATCTCATATGTAACTATATCACTAAGTCTTTGACCTGAGATCATCATGGATTCTTACACGATGACCACTAAACTTTAACCTAGTCAAAAGTCACCTTTGATCGGGTGATTATAAAGGCTGTGATTGAGTATACTGATATTCATATAGAGAAATATGAGTGGTCAAGATGGAATTTGTCCCTCACGTTAAGTGAGAGATATTATTGGGCTCCTCGATGAGTAAGACTGAGAAAATGTATGGCCATACTACAATAGAAAGGGTTTTCCATTGCTACTGTCAGTCTACTCAGAGATCGAGAAAGTAACAGTCAAGTAAAGGAGAATGATAATTTCATGTCTCATACTTGACTGAAATATCACGTGACAAAAGAGATGTGATATGGTTGCATGATAAGTTACATTAGATCATTGATTCCCTTGTGAATTGGATCATGTAATGTCTTACTAGAGGCCACTTGTAACTTGTGCGCTAATAGTGTAATTAGCCCACTGCCAATTTCATATAGGCCTACAGGGTCGCACACAAGAATAGCTCAACTCAAGCTATAATGTCCAAGTTTGTTGAATTTGGAATATGTCTAGATTCAATGAATGTAATATAGGGTGAATGAATTTTATACATATATATATATATATATTTGAATATTTATTTGATAAATATTTATATATATATATGAATATAAAATTCAAAATATAATTATATATATTTTTTCAAAATATATATATCCATATATGTATATATATTAGATATATATATATATGATATATGTATATGATATATAAAATTAAATATATATATATATTTGAAATATATATGTATATATATTCGTATATATATAATATAATATGTATATGTGATATATATATTATATTATGTTAGTTTTAAATTTAATTTTATATGATAGATTAAATTTAATAACTAACATGATAAGAGATAATATCATATTAATTTTATAATTTAAATTTATAAGATAAATTCAAATTAGATATGATATATGGATTAAATTTATGAGATAAATTTAATTAAATTTTCGTGAGCTTTTAAGTAGAAGACGAAAACTCTTATCTATATACTATATATAGATAGGGACATCCTTATGAAGGAAGAGAGAGTTAGAAAAGGTCTAACAGCAAAAACACTCTGAAAGCCATGAAAACACCCTATAGAAAAGAAAATTAACGTTTAAAGAAAACTGGATGCTAAGAGCGCTAGCACGTTGTTCAAGTTAGAGAGCTATTTGTGTGGATATTAGTAGAGAGAGCATATCTACGTTGTCAGCTCCTGAGATCCAAATGTGCACCAACTTCAAAGAATTAAAAGGTAACTCTTCTATCCACCTTGAGTTAAACGAGTTTGTTCGGTCCATATCAAGATAGAGACTTTAAAATTTTAATCTTCCACTACACCTCCCTATCCAAGAGAGATCTCTATGAATCTACTTCCACTGATAAGCACTTAACGGGCAAGCACATTGATTTCCATTGTGTATCTCAAATGAGGATGCAACAATCTATAGATTGGATGTATGACACTCAATTGTTTATGTGTTGCAATTATAAAAGGCTCGATAACACAGTGAGTTCTTTACTGAAAAATAAACAAATTATGTGTAACATGCTAACCCTGTGAAGAATCAATCAAATGATATGGTCAACTATTTTACGTGCATTAAAAATTTAGTATACCATATCCACTATCATTGATATCAAACTTGGACCCCTGTAATATTTAAGAGGGTAAATCTAGAGAGAAATAGAATGAGATGAATGGATCTCACCTTTGTACAAGTGAGTCTCTCAAAAGTTAAATCCATATTTTTGTGCTTATCTCTCTCTAGCTTCACCCGCCTAGTGCTCTGGAAGGTTCTTTTTTATAAAATTGTCAAATCTCGTATCTCATATTGTGTATAAGAAAGAGGATAGTATGATGGTGATACATACCAATGGCTTACAAGTTCAAGGTAACTAGAATCATGAGCAAGAACGTGAGCTTTCACCAACCTCCAAAGCTAAAGAGAGGTTGAATGACAATTAGGCATGAAAACTTGCTTCCACTGTGGTTTCCCATTTAGGGGTGGTTTGGTCAATTCAATAGCTAGTGGCTTTAGTGTGCCTTGTGTGGTAAGAAAGAAAAGCGTCCTTGACCCATAAAGTGTTGTGCCTTCAATCTCTCTTACTTTCCCCACAAAAGGAAGCAATAAATCATAATAGTCTAAGATGAATAACTTCTTCTTTGCTATAGCCTATGTATTTTTATATGTTAAATTTTTACATGTTTGTCAATAGAGCTTTAAATCTTATTTCGCTTAGTACCTCTTCAACTGTCTTGCTACCGGTAATCTATTAGTCAATCACTTCTCTAGTGATTGCTGATTCTGGAGGACCACAGATTTTTGGGTCTAGTTTACTTCTCAATGGCCATTCTTAAATTTTTTTATAGGAAAACCAATGATGCTACAAATATTAAAATGTGATATAGATTGCAAAATATGAAACGTGTATCATATTAAATAGGTGTTCAATACAAGAAGATAATACATCTAAATTAAAATGCATCAGTACTACATAATGTGCCAAATATTTTTCTGACAACCATGTTATACCTTAACTAACTTAATGCTGTATAGATTGACACTAGCCAGAGTCTCCCAAGCAAATTCCTCATCTAAAATCCAAAAGAAGCTATCCCTTGCATTTCTAAAGCTTAAAAATTACAATCACAGCAAAATCTATGCTCAATGACCATATCGGTACAAATGTTGTCAAAATGGAGAAAACACTAAAGAGTGTGTTTTTGTACTTTTACAACTTGTGGACATTTATGATAGAATTTCTTACATAAACTTACATGTCTTAACTCTGCCTATGTCTATAGCCGGTCCCAAGCCTGGGTAAAAGAGGAGGGTTGTGTTAGGCCATCAATAGCCAATGTAAAACTTTGTTAAATCTATCATGAACATGGACAATAGATGTTATAATGCTAATGCTAGGTCGTTGCTTGTAAGTAACGTGCTGTATGGCTCGAGTGCAGTGAGAAGTGAGTTAGAGCTGCTACATTGATGCCCGGATGTAGTGTTAAATGATCAAGGGCTACTGTGTCATTCTGGACGTGCATGGCTAAAGAAGTTAGTCCATGAGAGTAAGATTAGATTTGGTACTTCGAATGTTGGGACATTGAATTATAAATCTGTAGAGCTTGTAGGGGTTATGATTCAAAGGAAAATCAATATCCTATGCCAGCAAGAAACAAAATGGCATAGAGAAGAAGTTAAAGATATTCAAGGTTTTAAACTTTGGTATACAAGAAACGTAAGCACATGTAATGGATTAGGCATCATTATTAATAAAAAGTGGAAGAAGAACGTTGTAGAAGTTAGCAGAATTAGAGATAGAATTATTTCCTTAAAAATGATAGTTGTTCATGAGACTGTTAATATTGTTAGAGCTTATGCACCTCGAGTCAAGACAGGAGTCAGTCTTAAGGAATTATTTTATGAGGACTTGGAGGTGTTGATTCAACACATACCATAGTGAAAAGATTTTTATTGGAGAAGACTTTAATGGGCATGTCGAGAGGGAAGCTGGTCAGTATGTAATGATGCATGATGGTTTTGATTTTGAAGAGCTAAATAATGAAGGACAAACTCTTCTTGATTTCTTTTTGGCATAGGATTTTAAAATTGCCAACACTTGTTTCAAGAAGAGAGATAAGCATCTCATCACTTATAAAAGTAGAGCTTTAAGGTCACAGATTGATTTTCTTTTGGTTAAGAACATGGATAGAAGACTCTGTAAGATTTGCAAGGTAATTCCTGGGGATGCTGTAATGACACAACATAGGGTCCTTGTCCTTGATGTGTGTATTATGAGTAAAACTCAAAAACATTGACAAGTAGTAGCACTAAGGATTAGATGGTGGCAATTAAAAGGTGAGAAGCTAGATATTTTCAAGCAGAATCTTTTGGAAAAAGGAATTTAAGAATCTTAAAGAAGTGCTAACATCTTATGGGAGGATATGGCTAACAAGATAAGGGAGGTTGAAAAAGTAGTTTTGGGAGAATTAAAAGGTTTTGGTCCGAGAGATAAGGAGTTTTAGTGGTGGAATAATAATGCACAGGATAAAATCAAATATAAGAAGAACTATTTTAAAGCCATACATTTGTGTAACAATGAGAAAAATTGGGAAAGGTACCTTATGGTTAAGAAGGAAACTAAGAGAGCTATGAGTGAAACTCATTCTAAAGATTTTGAAGAACTTTATAAGAGCCTTAAGTTAAATGAAGGAGAATGAAAAATTTATAAAATTGCTAAGAGTAGGGAAAGAAAATCAAGAGATCTAGAACAGATAAGGTATATAAAGGATAAAAAGGAAAGCATTTTAGTTACAGATAATGAAATTAAAAACAAATAGGAGACTTACTTTTCCAAACTTTTCAATGATGGAGAGGGTTCATTTAGTAACTTGGAGGATTTAGTAACTCGTATAGGACAATAAAATTTGTCATTCTATCGAATAATACATGATAAGAAGGTAAAGGAAGCTCTTAAGAAAATGGCAAATGGTAGAGCGAATGGACCTGATTGTATACCTATTGAAGTGTGGAAATATTTATGTGAAAAAGGGGTGAGATGGTTAAATATGTTATTTAATGTGATTTTATGGTCTAAGAAAATGCATAATGATTGAAGGAGAAGTACATTAATCCTTATTTATAAAAATAAAGGGGATATTCAGAATTCTACTAACTATAGAGGAATTAAACTCATGAGCCACATAATGAAATTGTGCGAGAGAGTAATTGAGCATAGGTTGAGATTGGAAACAAGTATTTCTGAGAATTAGTTTGGTTTTATGCCAAGTAGATCGACCACAAAGGTGATTTATCTAATAAGGGGATTAATCAAAAAGTATCATTGCAAAGATAAAGATTTACACATGGTTTTTATTGATTTAGAAAAAGCTTATGACCGTATACCAAGAGAAGTGCTTTGGAAAGCCTTGAAAAAGAAGGGAGTACGAATTGCTTATATTAAAATTATATAAGATATGTATGAGGGGGTAAAAACTAGTATAAGAACATTCTAGTGGTCAAATAAAGGATTTTCCTATAAAGATTGGATTATATCAGGGATCATCTTTAAGTCTTTATCTATTTAAATTGGTCTTAAATGTTTTGGTAGAACATATTCAAAAGGAAATTCTCAAACGTATGCTCTTCGCAGATGATATAGTTCTTATAGAAAAGACAAGAGAAGAGATTAATTGTAAACTTAAGTTATGGAGGAGGACATTGAAGTCGAAAGGTTTCCGTCTGAGTAGAAGATAGAATATTTATGTTGTAAATTTGGTAAGAGATTAGTCGACAGTAATTGGGAAGTGAAGTTGGGAGATTAAATTATACCTCAAGTAGAAAAGTTTAGATATTTGGGAGCCATTATTCAAAATGATAGCAAAATCAGTGGGGATATTTCATATAGGATTCAAGCTAGGATGGTTTAATTGGAGAAAAGCTAAAGGAGTCTTTGCAACTGTAAGATGCCTAATAAACTTAAAGGAAACTTTTATCATACTATTATCAGGCTGGCTATGTTATATGGTAGTAAATGTTAGGCTCTAACGGGACAGTAAGAGCATAAAGTTGGAGTAGTAGAGATGAGAATGTTACGATGGATGTGTAGACATACATGTAAAGATAAAATTCGAAATGAGCATGTATGTGAAAAAGTGAGGGTAGCACTTATTAAGGAAAAAATGGTAGAAAATCATTTGAGATGGTTTGGGCATGTTCAAAGAAGACCGCGAGAGGCACCAGTGAGAAAAGTGGAACATATTACTTTAAGCTCTATTAAGAGGGGTAGAGGAAGGCCTAAGAGAACACTCTTGGAAGTTGTTGAACACAATCTCTTAATTAATTGGCACAGAGACCGAATGAAAAAATGCACTCTTGTTTATTCCTCAAACTTAGTTGCCCATTATACTGGAACTGTGGCCTATTTATACTAAAGTCATGGCTAAATGAAAACAAAAGAGTTAAAAATAAGGGTTTCATAGGTTACAAATAGTTTTTGAATGCTTTTAGATAAGGAACATTTCTATGGCATGAATGCATGTTTCTAAGGCATCAATGTAGCAACTTCATCAGCTTTTATTTCTGCAGTTTCTATTTCATCCTCCCCGAGGTTGATAGAACTCACCCTCGAGTCAAATTCGGCATCATCGTTAATATAAAGGGATAGATTAGCAATATTAAAGGTGGCAGATACTTCATAAGATCTAGGAAATTCTACCTTATAAGCATTGTTGTTGATCTTTTGCACAATCTTGAAGGGACTATCAGCTCTTAGGGATAGCTTAGCATTCGATTGTTTAGGAAATTGTTCCTTTCGCAGATGTATCCATACCAAGTCCCCTACCTTAAAAGTATGCTGTCTTTGATACTTGTCATGTTAAGCCTTGTATCTCAAATTCTACTTTTAGATTTGCTCATGAACTTGCTCATGTAACTTCTTAATTTCCTTAGCCCTTTGGTCAGTATCAGAGCTATATTACTACTTATCAAGTGAAGGGGTTAAGTCTAGCAGACTAAGGGGACGAGTGCCATAAACAACTTCGAACGGACACTTCCCAGTTGCTTGTTTGATGGAGCTATTGTAGGAAAATTCAACTTAAGCAAGAATGAGATCCCATTACTTCAAATTCTTCCCCACAAAACTACAAAGAAGATTACCAAGAATCCTATTTATTGCTTCAATTTAACCGTTTGTCTGGGGATGACTGGCGCTACTAAACTAGAGCTTAGTTTCAATCTTCTTCTATAGCATTCGCCAAAAGTGGCTGAGAAAATTCACATCACGGTCAAAAGTGATAGTCTTAGGAATGCCATGAAGACGCATAATCTCCTTAAAGTATAATTTTGCTACTTGAACAGCATCTTCTTCACGGAATGAAATGGGCCATTTTTGAGAAACAATCCATAACTACCATCATAGAATCTTTTTGCCTCTGAGTTCGTGGTAAATCCAAAACAAAATCCATAGTAACATGTTCCTAAGGTACTTCTAGAATTGGCAAAGGCATGTATAATCCAGTATTCTAACCCTTGTTATGATCATAAGGGGGTAGGAGTTCACCCGAGATATGACGGGATGTGTGTGTATGAAGATATGTGAGTAAAAAATCCATATGGTCAAGCTGGCACCATAGGACATCCAGTATAGTATTATATGAGACTATTATCATGGGATATTTGACTAGTCTGGCAACTCCTTAGTACCCATTAGGGTGTGGTTAGGAGTCAACAATGCCTCTATCATAAGTGTATGAAAATGGAAAAGCCATAGTCCATAGGTAGATTAGATTATATTTAGTCGGGTATTTCTACTACCACAAGTATGCTCGGGTCAATAAGTAGTTAATTCAGGAGAGCCTATGGTTTCATGTCGGGGAGCATTGGAGGCTTAGTGGTTAGATGATCATGCTGGTGTGAAATTGTGTGGAATTGTTATGAAAATGTGCATTTATCTTATAAATCTGATATACTCGATAATTACCTTAGTTTTGATACTTTATCATGGTTATTTGTGGTAATAAGAATTTGATGAACTATATTAGTTACTGAGATGTTTATTTCACCCTGTGGTTATATTTTATAAGTGAGTGTTCTGGTAGGGGCAAAGGGAAAGAAGGGACAATTGAGGAGTGAAGAGTATAGTTGTACAGAAGCTCTTCCTTTTCCTCTTTTTGGATTTGTAATGAATATTGCCATTATATAATGCTAATTTAGGAACATGACATTATTTTGGATATCACTTGTATGAATTTATGATAAGTGTGTATATTTTGGTCCAAGGTTGATGTTGTGGATTAAGTGTGTGTGCTTGGCCAAGTTACAATTACAAGTAATGAATTTGAAGTGAATTATGTGCCAAAATGACTAAGTTGATATGTGTGTTAAATTTTATCCACCCCTTTATGTCATTGCCAAATGGGGTTTGGAGGTCATTTTGAGTGTGATCGCTTATTTGTGTGATATGAAAGAATTTTCATGTTGTGTGTGGTCTATTTAAGGTGGTCAAAGAGTTTTTGGGGCTAATGACATTTGGCATTGTGAGTTGGACACCTTTGTGTGTGTTTTGAGGTGAAAACAAATAGTTTTGGATTTAGGTATCTATCTTTTAAATGGATGATTGTTTCAATGTGAGACTAGTGCCATTAGCTAGAGGGCTCGAAGACCTTAGTATAAATACTTGAACCACCTAAATCAGACGTCAGATGGCGAAACGGTGTGCTCCAAAATTTCAGAGAGTTATCATAACAGCAATCTGCTGTCATGACAATAGGCGCGTGCCATGGCGCATGGTAGTTGCACCGTGGCACAAATGGCCTTTGAAGGACTCGTCCCTCTGTGCCATTGCTACAACGAGCATGCTAGATGGGCTAGAATTTTTGAAAAGTAGCTTATTTTAGCCTAATTTTATGTAGTTTGATTTCTATGCTTCCATATTTACTCTTAATTGATTTTTAACCATGGTTTGAGATCAAACACTATTTTAAAAAGGGATTTCTTAGGATCCTATTATTTCAACTTATTATCTTTTAAACCCTTGGGTTGTGATAACCTTTACTTAGGATTTTATCTAATCTTAGTTATCGCAACAATGTGTAAGAGTGTTGTCTAAGTAATGTCAAGATGGACATTACAACTCTAGTTGCCTTTAACCCTTACTACTAAGAGTTACCAATCAAACTAAGCTCTCAGGAGCATAAATTATCATGATCAACTTTACAAGTACTTAATCTACATAATATAGTGCCCCTTATTCAATTCTCAACCTTTCACATGAGCATTAATTTGGCTCAACCGAACCCCTTAACACATAAAATAGTTCAATGAAACCCTTTTAAATTTACTTATCCATTATTTATAGTCATTAGCCCTATAGGCTACTCAAACAACTATAACAATCTCCCAACTCACTTATTCACCTAATTTCTCAATATCAACCAAAACATTTAGGCTATTTTGAGCCTAAATTCTTAAAGTTTAACCATTCAACTCTATACTAGTCATAAAATCTTAGTTCTATATTTGATATCTCGTTTTAACCCTTTCTTTTAGATTACAACACCTTAAAACCTCATGATTTGATTTTTCAACTGAAGAAATTCAATGACAAAAGGGTAGAAACGAAGCTTAGGATTGTGCGATACTTACCCAGCAAGTTACTAATCAAAACAAACTCCAAACATCAAGATATGGCTTGCCCTTACAGATGAGAACCTTTTCTCCTCTCCAGCTACATTTCCTGGCACCTCTCCTTTAATTTCATGAGCTAATAACTTCAGCTTTAAGTGAACCCTGGATGATGCACCACGGCACACGTAGCTTCTGCCGTGATGCATGACACAGTGAGTTCAATCTCACTTTTGCTCGTGTGTTATACCCCAGATTATCTTTCTATCATTCAATCCTATCAATACCACATCAAATCAATATAAATTACTAACTCAAAACCCAAACCACAATCAATCCTCTAATTACTAATTTACCCCTAATTAGCAACTAGTTTTAAGAATTGAAATATAGGATGTTACATAAAGGAACTTAAGCTCAGGGAGCTTAAGGGGATTTATCATTACCTTTGTAAGGGGGAGAGTTTCAAACTTATTGAGAAGTTTGTTGATCTACTAAAGTAATCAAGAGCCTGAATTAATCTTGGTAGTATAGTTGGAAATCTCAGGATGTTCCCGGAGACTAAACATAGACTCAAGTGGTAGGAGTCAAACCAGGATAAATCACTTGTGTCAAGCTCTACTCTTCTAACTCTTATGATTAGTGATTTCATTCCTTCATTACTCTTATTATTACTACAAATTAATTAAATTTTTAATTAGCCTAATTCACCCCCTCTTAGGGTATTTACACAAAATTTTTTGAAAAATTCTATAAGAAAAATAAGGGCAAATACAAATCAATTGGGAAAGATTGGTAGATTTAACAAAAGCAGGGGAGAAGTTGATAGCAGCAGAAAAGGAGGAATATTCAAATAAAGCAAAGGAAGAGAGAGGATAAACATCTACAAAATATACAATTCCTTTCATACTTATTGCTCTCCCAGTTACTTTTAAGAATTTACAAAGTATGTTAAAGGAAAGGAGAAACTAAGCAAAAGGTATGAGAAGATTGGGTTTAACAAGCTGCTCGATATATGATGCAAGAAAATACTTAGAGACATTTATGGAGAGTTGATATGGGTCGTTGACCCCTTAACTTAAGAAATAAGCATTAGAGGGAAAGAGAAAAATAAATAAATGCAAAGGATGTGCACAATTTAATGGGTATAAGGAATGATGGCAAGTATGTTATTGGAGATGTAGATATTAATGAGAAATCATTCAAGAAATTGAGGAAAACTTACTTTAGAATGTCTTATAAGAAGATTTTAAAAATGATAACATCTAGGAAAAGAGGATGCTCAATTTGAGTTATTGTTCTTAATGTATACTTTGGGAACTCTATTGTGTCCAATAGCAAGTATAAGGGTCAGTGACCGTGTATTAAAGGTTGCACATGAAACATATAACGTAATTGGTAAATATAGCTGGACAATATGTGTTTAATGAACTATGCAATGAAATAAATGTATGGAAGTAATAACTAAACAAAGGGAAGACAACATCAAGGAAGAATGTTGAAGGATGCATTTAACTCCTTATGCAAAGTATGGTTGCAATTTATAAATTGACAGAATGATAGTGATATCTTAAAAGTCATTTGTCAAATTTTATGCAGATTTATTACTTCCAACATTTTTCTCTTAGCTAAGAAGAAGGACCTAAACCTGATGGTGCCCTCGCATATTGGGATGAGGAGAAGGTTGTTGAAAGAGTAACGGTAGAGAAGAAGAGCATTCAGGATATTTTGCATAATCCCACTAATGCACAATTGTTGCATGCTAATCATTTACAACTGGGCAAGGGGGAACGATAAGCGAGAGAGGGCCATTCACAACTTGAAATTTTTTAAGTGTAAGAAGAATATGAGTAAATGCACAAGTGTTGCATGCTAATTGTTTACAACTAGGCAAGGAGGAATGATGAATGGGAGATGGCCATTCACAACTTGAAATGTTTTAAGTGTAATAAGAATCTAAGTAAAGGCACCACTGTTGCATGACAATCGTTTACAACTGCATAAGGGGAAATAACAACTCGGTAAGGGGGAATGACAAGTATGAGAGGGTTCTTCATAACTTGAAATGTTTTAAGTGTAACAAGAATCTAAGTAAATGCACAAGTGTTGCATGCCAATCATTTACAACTAGGAAATGGGGCATGACAATTGGGCAAGGGGGGATGACGAGTAGGAGAGGGTCATTCACAACTTTGAAATGTTTTAAGTGTAACAAAAATCTGACTAAATGCATAAGTGTTGTATGCCAAGTGTTTACAATTAGGAAAGGGGGAATAACAATTGAGTAAGGGGGCATGACAACTTAGCAAGGGGGAATGACAACTTCCTATTCATTCATTGTTGATAAGGCTTACATCAATAATTGCAAGTTGAAGATATAGTGTAGTTGTAGAAACATCATCCATGCCATTACATAATATTGACAACCCATTCCAAAAATAACTACATGGGTTACATAGATATAGTGCACCTTAACATGCATTTACAAAAAATACGTGAATGATTAAATGTGTTGATATGATAACATGCTATGAAACATGTGATAGTGCATTTGCTTTGATTTTAACTAAAATACAATGGTAAATTTGAAATGTATTTCAAATTACAACTTGTATTGAAATGTGGAATTTATGATTTGGTGTGAAGATTTTGATTAGTGATTAAGCATAATGGGATATAGATGATTGTGTTAAGATTGAAATTAGTAAATATATGTGATATATGTAAAAATGAGATTTGATACTCACTTAGGTAGCGTATCATCATGAGCTTAATGTGTTAATAATGAATAAATGAAATTGTAAAATAAGTGAGCATCGTACATGGCATGATCAATTGACTGGAGTTCACCTGGGGAGAGGAGAGGTTAAAATCCATATCATATTTTTAGCTACCTTTTAGTGCACAAGGGTATAGTCCTGTCCTATAGTTTGTTGAAGGGCTGTCCTATAGTTTTTTAAGGGATTAGAATGTAGCTATTTCTGCTAGTTTATCAAGAAAATTAACTTAAGATATACGACACCCCAGAGATTCAAGAGTGGGGGAAGTCATAGTCTGAGAGTGAGTCCTATGATCTTTAGCTAGGTTATATCTCACAATTGGTGAGCTTGGGTAGTTTAGTCACACGGACAGAGACTTATTTGATGGTATAACCCATAATTCTAGTTAGAGGAAATAAGGAGGGTATAATGATGGTTTATTATGCAAATGTGATTATATGATGTATCACATAGTTATTTAAGTTTGTGGTAAGCCATGATAATAAATTAGGTCATTATCACATGTCTGTATGTTTTGTGGCAATATACCATGTAATTGAGATGAGAATGAAAAAAGAAATATGAGAATGAATTCAATTGAAAAATAACAATTTGTGTTACATGTGTTTGTGCATATATTTTGAAAAAATCAACTCCATTTTGTGTATTTATTTAATTGATATACAACTCTATAGGGTAGGCATGCCTTAGTTATTGAGTGGTTAAACTCATCCTTCTCTTTGAACATTTTATAGGCTTTAGCTCTAGTATGGAAAGGGAAAAGCTTTTAGAGGCTTAGGAATCTAAGGTTGCTACTGTAAAGCCTCTTATCTTCAACTATTTT
Source organism: Prosopis cineraria (assembly GCF_029017545.1). NCBI lineage: Eukaryota > Viridiplantae > Streptophyta > Magnoliopsida > Fabales > Fabaceae > Prosopis > Prosopis cineraria. Next base: position 2,279,217 of record NW_026555340.1, on the reverse strand, counting down.
GTGTAATAGATAAGTATATTGCCAATTAGGATGCATTTTTATTTTACTTGCACTATATAGTTGTTTATGATGTCTGGAAGGTATTTTGGGCCCTAAGTTGTTGATTATGATAATTGTAAATGTAGATAGGGCTAAAAGCCTAGTGCAAGTGTAGCAAGGTTGTTTTAAACATCATATGGATGATTTTTTATGAAATGCAATGTTAAAATCTCCCATTTTTGTTTTTGGTATTAAAGGGTTTAAGGGGTGAAAATGTGAAATAGTAGGGTATATGTGCATGTGGTGTGTTGTACTGTTAATCCTTGGTTCAATGAATATAGTTTAAGTTTAAGAATGACTGTAAGCACTTGTATAGGGTTTTGGACACCCTTTTTTTTTTTGAGAAAGTTGAGAAAAGATGTGAAAAAATATTTGGGTATCCAACTTTCTAGTGTGACTTGATTTGGAAGTAAAACTTATGCCATTAGTTAGTTTATGAAAAGATCTTTCTCTAGACACTTTATGTTTGATTGTGCAACATTTGATGATTTTGTGCAATTGGAATGAAATTGGGGTTGAGTGGTGATTTTGCAATATGAGTATTTTTGATTGTGTGTGGTGCATTACACAAGTCTGCAAGAGTCCATTGTGTGTGGTTGGAAGGTCAGTATGAGCTATTAGCACATATGGTTGAGTTGAGACACCTATTTGTGAAATTTTGTGAAAAAAGTAGTCAAAATAGATTTTAGTGTCCAGCTTTTTATAGAGTAAGAGTTAGAGTGTGAAGTTGGTGCTATTAGCTAGAGATAGGAGAAAGCTCTATGTAGACACCAAAACCACCTCAATTGGATATTGGATAAAGATTTAGGATGCTATCAAATTCGTGTAATGCACTGCAGTGCATGGTGCCTCACACCATGGTACATGGCATAAAGAATACAAGTCGTGGCACACATGTCACGAGCCAAGGTGTATGTGTCATTTTCTGCACAAAATTTGTTTTGAGTTTTAAAACACGTTGTTTTAGATCCTAATTGATTTCTAAGCTTTTGCATTACTTTCAAAACTCTGATTTGAGCTTATTAAATAATGTTTAAGATTTGAAATATTGAAATTGAGATTCTTCAAAAAGGATTTGAGAAATTCTCATTTTTATGAAATTTTACATTTTGGTAATTCTTTAAGGATTAATTCCTTGATTGCCATTATTTGGAGTTAAATGTGGATTAGTAAGGGAGACTTTACAGGTTCACCTTAGGTAGAGTAGTTTGAAAAATTCATATGGTTGGCTTGGCACTATGGGACATCTAACGAAGCAACATGTGATGAACTGTTAACATGGGATATCTAGACATTCATGACATGATTATGAGCTCTTTAGTACCCAAAAGGGTGCTTCGTTAGAGTATACAATGCCTCAATTACATGTGTAATAGAGGGAATCTGTAGTCTGAAAGTTGAATAGAATACCTTTGGTTAGATAGTCCTCTTATGGAAGGTGAGCTTGAATTAACTTATTTTGGGTTGGTCCAATGAAGCCTACGGATTAAGTTGGAGGTAGATGAGAAGGTTTGGATGGAAGTATGATCATGTTGTGATATTTAATATAAATGTGTATGTGTGTGTGTTAGCATGTGGTTTATATTTTGTTCTATATACTTATTTATGATTTTACTTATTAATAGATAGTTGTGAATTATTTTGGTTATTGGGACTCTGTCTCACCCTGTGGTTAAGATTTTACAAGTTCAGACTCCTATAGGAGTAGAGGGAAGATTCAAGCTAAGAGTAGTGAGACTACTACCATATGGCTCTTTTGTATGTTGCAGTGAATATGTATAAAGTTTATGTCTATAAGTTGCCTAGTGGGGAAACATACATTTAGATACACTTGTATAAGAAGACATATAGAACATCTTAGTCCTGAGTTTGATATTTATGATAAATGTGGGTAAAGTGTTGAGATATTAAACAAGTGCATGCTTATATGTTTTGATTGCATAGGATGTACAGAATTTGAAAAAGGTAGTTATTTTGTGTAAATACACAAGGTAGCCCTATTTATGAGAAATTAAGGCTCTTGAGTAGCCAAATGTGAAGTGAAATGTATGTTTGATGATATAATTATTTAATTTTTATGTAATGGTCCATTAGATGTGGTTGATACCTTAATTGTGGTTAATGACATATGGTTATGATTTGGGGCACTTAAATGTGAGAAAATGACCTTAAGTGGCCATTCAGCATCCGAATGTCTAACATTCAAATGAAATATCGGATTGAAATGAAACTTATGTTATTAGCTACATTGTTGAATAAGTTATGTGTGGATATTTGAACCACTCTAATCAGGCATCATATGTGGAAATGGCGTACTTCAAGAGTTATTTCTAAATGAGCTATCATGACAGCAATTGTTGTCATGTGCACTGTAACATCTTAGGAAAATTAACCTTGATTAAGTTAAGTTAAATGAGGATAATTAAGTAAATTAATGTTGTGTGGGGCTAGAGAGGTCTAATGAGTGTTTTGGTTGTGGCTAGAGCTAGTAATTTGGGCTAAGCTTGATGGGCTAGCCCAAACTTACCTGAAAAAATTTAAGGCCAAGCTTAGGAAAAGGATATTATTTTTTTTATGTTCAAGCCCATTTAGGTCTTAAAAAAATTATGGCCAAGCCCGATCAACTTGAATAAAAAAAATTATTTTTAAAAAATATATAAAATATAATAAATATTAATTAATTCTTGGCTAAAGTATAACTTTAGTACTCTAACTTCATATAATATTTCAATTTAGTCCCTTAATTAGGTCAAGTATCTTTTTAGTCGTCTAACCCTAGTTTAAAATGATTATTTTTTGTGCCAATCATTATTATTTTTAAAAAAATAAACATAATATGTCAATATTTAAAAATTTGATGTAAAAATTTGTTAAGATGAAACTAACAGTGTTTGGGTTAAATAACTAAAAAGACATTTAATAAAGTTCAGGGACTAAAATGAAACTTTGTATAAAGTTATAGGACTAAACGTATATTTTATCCTTAATTCTTTATGTTTTAGGTTGTTTTATACATCATTTAAGTATTAAAAAATACATTTTATATTTTTCATAAAACAAAATAATTAATTTAAACTACGTGCATTGTGTTGTGAAATTGTTTATTTGTGAAATTGTTTACAAGTATTTTGATATAACTACGTGCATTGTGTTGTGAACTAATAGAGTAGCAGCATTATGAAAGTATATGCATGCAAGTGTGTGATTATTGATTGAAATGAGTTTAAAGGTGGCATATACATTGCTATGCATTGCATCCGCAAAATATACCCTGGATTATGGGGGGATGCAGTCCTACCATGAGGAGGTCCAGGAAGTCTTGATGATCCAGAGTATAGAGCTTGACTCCACCAAGATGGATCTAGTTGAAGAATCCTGATGATCTAAAGTGTAGAGCTTGACTTTGCCATGACAGACCTAGGATATTGAATAATCCATGAAGTTACCCTAGACTATGGTGGGGGTCATGGTCCTACTTTGTATAAGGTTAAGAAGTCCTAATAATCCAGAGCGTAGAGTTTAACTTCGCCATAATAGACCTAAGAGACCACCCATACGTAAAGAGGATTACCTGGTCTAAGCAGTGGTATGGTGGGCCCTGCTTGTTGTGATTGGAAGTCCTAGTCTGAGTGTAGAGATTACTCCACTAAGTGGAACCAAGAATGCATTGCTATAACATCTTGAATTTCAATCCCAAGAACTAATTGCTAATCAGGGGTAAATTAGTAATTAGGGAATTGATTGTGATTTAGATGTTGAGTTGATTTTTAGTGTTCTTTAGATGTTGCATTGATAAGATAAAAGGGTAGAGAGGTAATTTGGGATAGAATCTACAAGCACAAATAAGAGTTTCTTCATTGTGCCATATACTGCAGCAGAAGCTACGTATGCCACAGTGCGCTGATTAGGAATCATATAAAGCTGATGTGATCATTTTGTGAAATAAAAAAGGAGAAGGCTTGAAACACATATGGAGGGGTGGAGGAGTTCAGCTCTATTAGGGCAAGTATTATCTAGAGCTCAGGAGTCTGCTTTGATTACTAACTTGCTAGGTAAGTATCGCGCAATCCCAAGCTTTAATTCTACCCTTTTTCATTAAATTTCATCAGTTGAGAAATCAAACCATGAGATTTTGAGGTGTTGTTGTAACATCCTAAAACTTCAAATATGAAAAAATGGATTAATTAAGGGATAAATTAGTTAAAAATATGATTAATTTATTTAATTATGTTTTTGGCTGGCTAATTGGATTTTTGGGTCAAATTTGGCTCTAAATTGAGATAGGATAAAAGTCGGATCAAGTCGGAAGGCATCAGGGGGAGAAAAATCAAGTTGTTGCTCATTGCGTCGTAAGTCGTGGCTTGCATGGCGTGCACTGCGGTGCACGGCACAGTAAGCAACTTAAATTTTCAGGAATCATCAAAAATTGATAGATTTTAGGGTGGAAAACCTAGAGCACAAAGGGGGCAACTTTGGGCACTGCTAGGGCATCAATTTGGAAGGATTTTCAAGATTATTTGAGCCTTCAAACTCTTGGGTATGTTTCCTACCCTTCTCCTCTACCTTTTCATCTCATTTTCCATGAGATTTGAAAGAGTGAGAATTTAGTCTGATTGGATTAAGCTATGAGTCAATGTTTTGAAGGTTTCTATTGACTCTAAAGGTTTAATTTAGGTTTATTGATCTTGGATATGTGGTAATATGAAGCTACTTTGTTGTTTAGTAGAAGTTGGATCAAGCTTTATCTTGATCATAGGGTGTTGAAGTGTGATAAGTTGAGATATTGAGTTTTATGTTGTGATAGAGTTAGAAAGAGACTTGAAGGGATGAAGTGAACAAATTCTAATCTTGACAAGTCTATTTGTTAAGAATTTGAGTGAGAAGTGGGAGAATTGAGAGGTTATTATTAGCTAATGGTGCTTGTGTTAATTGAAAATTAACATATAGAATTTGTTAATGTAGATTGTGGTGTAGGAAGACTTACCTTAATACAAAAAGAAATTTAGTACTATGGGTAACCCTTTTAATAACAAAAAGGTTAAGGTAACTAGATAATTTGCATTATTTATTACCTTATATAAGTTATTCTCAAATTGCTTTTCTATGATTTGTTGAGTATATATGCATAAATTCTTTAAAGGTTAACTGTTTTAGAAAAAGTGGAGTACTGGTTTGTAAAATTCTATATTTTTGAAGTAAATGGAAAGATTTTGCTATATTTGTTTAGAAAATTGTTTATGTATGTTCAAGTGGAGATATGTAGTGAAATGTGACATATTAGAGGGTAGGAGGTCACCCTAGTGGAGATAGTGAAGATTAAGTCCATATGGTATTGTTAGCACCTCAGGATGCCGGGTGTAGCATTTACTCTCCTTAGTGCCCAAAAATGGGTGTGGTGTTGGAGACTTACTCTCCTTAGTACCCAAAAGGGTGCGGAGTTGGAGGCTATGCTCCTTAGCATCCGTAGGATGCGGTGTTGGAGTAACGACACCCCAATTACTTGTAATAGGGGGAAACAGTAGTCTAGAAGTGGTTTAAGACACCTTGGCTAGGTAGTCCTACTATGGATGGTGAGCTTGGGGACCATACATGTGGTTTGGTTTTGTGAAATAGCCTACTAGTTCGGTCAGGAGTATTGAAAGACCGGATAGTAAGGGATCATGCATGTAAATTTATGGTGATATTATATGATGTGATTATGTTACTTATTTTAATGCTTGTTTATAACTTGGCTTGTTAATCAATAATGTAGATTATCTTAGTTACTGAGATTTTTATCTCACTCCATAGATTAACATTTTACAAGTGCTACCAGTGAGACTGAGCTATGGAGGGAATCGGGCAGGGGCTAGCATATCTGCTACACTCTTTGTAAAGCCCGATTTTGGTTTGAGTAGTGTACATAAACTTATTATATGATATTATATGTTGCCAATTAGGAATGCATATCATTTTGATTGGTTGCACTTGTTTCATACTATGTTGTTTTGTATTTTAGCCAAATATGGTATGTGATGTGAATATGTGGGAATTTTTATGGTGATGGGTTAAAATACTAATACAAGTGCAAGGAATGTTTTATCTAACTGGTGATAATGTATTGGTAGTGTATTATGTGGCAATAGAGGCCAAATAGTGCTTGTAGTGCTAATTGTGCATTTTGGCCATATTGGGCAAAATGGCCATTGAGTGATCAAATTTTTTGTGTTTGGGTATGTTTTTATGTGTTTAATTAGTCACTTAAGTGTATTTTAGTCCATTGGACTTGGTTCAGGCCTTATAATGTATTAATGGTATTAGTTATGAGTTTTGGGTACTTGGATGGTTGAAAATTTCTTTGAAAAAACTGACTTTTGCATCCGAGTGTCTAAAATTCTCATACGATGTCGGATTGAAACAAAACTTGTACCATTAATTAGCTTATTGAATAAGCTTCGCGTGGGCGCTTGAATTACTCCAATCAGACATTGGATGTGAAAATGGCGCACGTTCGAAATTCATCCAGAAAAGCTATCATGACAGCATTGCCATCATGAACAGGTGTGTCGCGGAGCATTTTGCGCAAGTTGTGGCATACCGTACAGCGAGAAAACATGGCATTTTGTGCCACAAGCTGCAGCGCACGAATCACGAGTAGTGGCGCAAGGACTAAAACACTTAAAAATGACATTTTTGGTCCTGTTTTAAAGTGGTTTGCTTTTCAAAACTTTTCCATGCTTCCAATGCCTATATAAATCATTAAGTTTGATCTCAAACTATCAATTTAAAGGGTTTTTATGGGATCCCAAATATTCCTCAATTATTTTTAAAATATTATTAGTTTTAACCCTTTTATGGATAATGTGAGCTTAGGAGCAATCTTTGCTCCTAATTATGATTGTTTGTTGTGATTGTGTGGTGAATTTTGGTAATGTCAAGGTGGACATTGCAGTTGTAATCTAAAAGAGGTGTTAGAAATGGGATATCTAATATAGAACTAAGGTTTTGTGATTAGTATGGAGTTGAATGGTTAAGCTTTGAGCTATTAGGCTCAAAATGACCTAAGAGTTAGGTCAATAGGATGAATTTAGATGAATGAATGTATTAAGGAGTTGTTATGGTTGTTTGAGTAGCCTATAGGGCTAATGGCCGTGAATAATGGATAAGTGAACTAAAAAGGGTTCAATTAAATTGTTTTATGTGTTAAAGGATTCGGTTAAGCCGAATTAATATCTATAAAATATGTTGAGAATTGATTGAGGGGCATTGTGTTTTGGAGATTGATCATCTGAGAAGTTGCTCGCGAGAATCTGTGCCCCTGGGAGCTTAGTTTATTTGGTAACCTAAATAGCAAGGATTAAAGGTAATTGAAGTAACTCTTTTACTTGTTTTTTATGAAATTGTCTACAAGTATTTTGATATTACTGTGCATTGTATTGTGAATTGATAGAGTAGCAGTATTGTGAAAATATATGCATGTGGGTGTGTGAGTCTTGATTGAAATGAATTTAAGAAGTGACACATGTACTGACATGTATTGTATCCGTGAGGTATACCCTGGATTATGGTAGGGGGAAACGTGGTCCTACCGTGAAGAGGTCTGGGAAGTCCTGATGATCCACAGTATAGAGCTTGACTCTACCAGGACTAACCTAGGAGAAGAAATCCTAATGATCCAGAGCATAGAGCTTGACTCCATTATGACGAATCTAGGATATTGAATGATCTATAAGGTTACCCTAGACTAGGGTAGGAGGCCTTGGTCCTACTCTTTATAAAGTTAGGAAGTCCTAATAATCCAGAGTGTAGAGCTGGGCTTTGCCATGATAGACCTAGGAGACCACCCATACAAAAATGACCTGGTCTAAGCAATGGTATGATGGGCCCTATTCCTTATGACTGGAGGGCCTGGTTTGGGTTTAGGGTTTACTTTACTGGGGGGAACCAAGACTGCATTGCATGAGCATAACAAGATTGATGAGAATGAATTCTTGTATATGCATATGTTACTATTTTATAACTATACATGCTACTTTATCACTTATTTATGATTTTGCTTACTAAGCAGTAATTGAGGTTTCCTCTAAGTTACTAGGATGTATGTCTCACTTTGTTACTGTTGAACACAAGTGAAGAGAGCTTGAGAGGGACAGGAAAGGAAGCGAGGAAAGAGTAGCCTTGATAGGTAATGGTATGACTACCTTTGAGCTGAAATGAATGTATAAAGTTGATTATTGAGTTAGGTTACCAACTAGGATGCATATATACGTATGTGAATATGAGAAAGTAAGTTATGGTATGAACCTTGCTTGTATATATGTATACTGTGTTGCATTATGCCGAGGGTGCCCCTGAAGAGGGTACGTGGGTAAGCCTAAATGCGAACAAGCAAGCATATGATGTTGTAACTTGTTCTAGTAGTGTGTATATGTGTTGATTGTGAATTGAATATGAATTGCGTTGATTGTATAAGAACTTGATATAAATGGTGAGGCAAGGCCCCATTTAGAAGAGTCGAGTATATTTGTGATTCTTGACCATATGGTGAGGCGAAGCTCCATATGTAAGAGTCGGAGGATTGAAAGTGGAACAAGTCTAGTTGTATTCATATATTGTATATGTGTTTTCCTCATATAAGACCACAGTTGTGTAAAGTGGCTTTAAGAGGCCAAAATGGGCTATTGATTTGATATTTGATATGTCTGTTGTTGATTAAGTATATGTGGTCATTTTGGACTTAGTTCAAGGCCCGAAGTGGTCTAATAAGACAAGGAATGAGAATTGAGCATTTAGAGTGTAAGTTTTTGAAAGAAAAAGTGACTTTTAACATCCAAGTATCCAATTTTAGATTAGACTATTAGATCGAGTCTAAACTTATTCCGTTAGCTAGTATACATTGTAAGCCTCGTATAGGCGCTTGAATCACTCCAATCGGATGTTGAATGTGAAAATGACGCACGCTGAAAGTTTGTCATTTTTGTTATCAAAATGACAGCAAAATTTCATATAGGCACAGTGTGACGCATGATGCAATATGAAACAGGGCAGGTGGTCTTATGCCATATGCTGCAGCGCATGTGTTACATGCCATGGCACATGGCCCATTTTCAAGTTGAGAAATTATGACATTTTGAGTCATATGATGTGTTCATACTTTCGTTAATTCTCTTATTTGAATATATGTTTTAAGAAGTGAGGATCCTGTAATTTTGAAAACAAATAAAGGGCTATTACTTTGATCTTGATTTGTTAATTATGTGATGTGGAATGGTAAAGCATGGGTTGAAATGGGACTTTATAGTTCAAACCCAGGGACTTTACAATTGCATGAGCATAATGAGATTAATGAGAATGAATTCTTGTATATACATATAATATTGCCTTTATTGATATACATGCTACTTTATCGCTTGTTTATGATTTTCCTCACCAATCAGTAACTGGGGTTACCTTTGAGTTACTAGGACATATGTCTCACTCCATTACTTTTGAACATAGATGAAAAGATCGTGAGAAGGTCGAGAAAGGAAGCAAGGAACGAGTAGCTTTGCTTGCTAGTGGTATGACTACCATTAGTGTAAATGAATGTATAATGTGTTGATAGAGTTAAGTTGCCAACTAGGATGCATAAGTGAATGTGTATACAAATTGTGTTGTGAGAACCTTACTTATGTATATGTGTGTGATGTTACATTATGTTGAGGGTGCCCCAGTGAAGGGTATGTGGGTAGGCCTAGATGCTAAACAATCAAGTATATGATGCTGTATAACTTGTTCCACTTGTGTATATATGTGTTGATTATGAATTGATTGTAGATTGTGTTGTTATATGAGAACTTGACACAAATGGTAAGGCGAAGCCCTATTTGGAAGAATTAAGTATGATGTGATTCCTAACCATATGGTGAGATAGAGCCCTATATGTAAAAGTCGAAGGGTTAAAAGTGGAACAAGTCTAGTTATATATATCTAAACATATGTTTATATGTGTATTCTTCATATAAGTCTACAATTGTGTAATGCTGCATTGAGAGGCCAAAATGGGCTATTGATGTGATATTTCTTATATGAGGTGTCAATCAGGTGCATGTGGTCCTTTTGGATTTGGTTCAAGGTCTAAAGTGATCTAATAGGACAAGAATTGAGAATTGAACACTTAGGGTAAAGGTTTTTAAAAGCAAAAGTGGCTTTTTGCACCAGAGTATCCAATTTTAAATCGGACCATCAAACCGAGTCCAAACTTATTCCATTAGCTAATATACATTATAAGATTTGTGTGGGTACTTGAGTCACTCTAATCGGACGTCGGATGTGAAAAAGTGCACATCAAAATTTCATCATTTTTGCTAATAAATGACAGCAGAAAATTCAAACAGGCATGCCGTGATGTATGACACAATTAGAAATAGAGCTTGTGGCTTTATGCCACGTGCCACAGCGCATGGCCCATTTTCAGGGTTGAGAATGATGTGTCTTGTTGAGTCTTTTTGAATGTAATTGCACTTCGACTAGCAATCTTATTTGAATATATGTTTTAAGAAGTCAAGATCCCGCAATTTAAAAATAAATAAAATGCTATTACTTTGATATTATTGTGTTTCTATGTTGGTTGATTGTGTGATGGGAATGGTAAAGCTCAAATCGAGTCAAGACTTTACATATCTCTTCAATATTGCAGGAGCTAGCTCTTCAAGGCAAGATTAAGGGAAAAAATTTGAGGCTTAAGATATTCATCCTAAATTTATATGCCTCAATTATTTTGAATTTATATGTATAACTAAATATGATATTTCCAACTAGAAGATTTCATGTCTACTTACTTGTGCTATGTGATTTTTGAGTAAATTTGTATATTTTAAGCCTTAGGTTTTATGTGTATTAAATTCTGAAATCTAAAAAGAGTCAAAATACTAGTGTAAGTGACAAGTGAATAATGTGTGATGGAT
>NW_026555340.1:2239301-2268153 GCF_029017545.1 Prosopis cineraria | reverse complement strand
TTAGTATGATAGGGTGTGATTAGTTCAAAAATCCAAAAACTCTTCAAATGCTATCTTCTTCCTCATTCGAGACCAACCCTTCCCAATCCACAACCTTTCCTGATGACAGCATTTTCAAGGAAAATTGCAAGAAACAAGCAAATTCTCAAGTCAAGTCCACTATCAAATCAGTGGAGAAAGTCATAAATCACCTAAAGACATTTCACAGGATTGTGGTCTAGGATTTTTATAATACTTCAGAAAATTGATGGGAGAATTTTGAGATTTAAGATGATTTCCACTTTTAAAGTAACACACAAGAAGAGAGTGAGAAGAAGATGATGATGACTGATAGAGAAAATTGATGATGAGGCATCCATCGGACAAGTGACCGGTGGATCTGTGAAATAAAGTGCGGCCATAGGAAGATTAATGGGGAAACCGAGTCTAGAAGCAAGTCCTCTAGTGTCCAAGTTGGGCATTTAAGGGTAACTCACTTAATATGCGTGAACTCTGGGAATGATTTTATTTTTCATAATTTGGGATTTCTCGGTATGGGTCACAAAGATTAAGTGAAACATGGTAACGGGTTCTATCTTATTGTTGAAACTCCTTTTTAGAAACAAAGCTTGATTTCCATTCTCTTTGACCATTTGCATCTATTGGTTCATCGAGTACTAACAGTATGAACATTTTCTATGATTGGTGTTATGCTTCTAAACACTTTCTAAACTTAATTTCATTTTATTTTAAAACAGATTAGTTCAATATTTTCTATCATGCTGGATCTTTTTTTTTTTTTTTTACCATTGTATGGTTTGAAAGTAAGGCGTTATATTATCAGTATTAGAACCTTGTGTTTCAAGGCTCTATGAAGTTGTGTGCGCATTGCATATAGGTTTTCTCATAATAATGTCCACTATAACACATATGCTTCTATCTTTTTTGTGATTTATTTTAATGGTGCTAACTTGTTGGTATTACTGCATCCTTGAGGAGAGGAGAGATGAACACTCACTCAAGGAACTAATATTGCTAATTAGCAACTACAACCTTAAAATAATGATGCTTTGTTGAGGAAGATGTGGGATTTAGTTTTAGGCCTTACTGGAGGGATTTAAAAACAAGAATAAGCGTTGGCCAAGATGAGAGGCTAGAACAACAATGCTAATGGGGAGGAGCAAAACATGAGAACCATGTGGAGACTTAGTGTGTGAGATGTAATCTCTCTTAATATCCACCTGACATTAGGAGGGGTTAACTTAATCACCACACTAATAAGACCAAACTGTATTCAAATACTTTATTTGAAAAGTTTAGATCCAAGACTCATTTTGTAAATCATCAAAATTCTCAACTTACTCAATACAAAATAGAGCATAGCATAGCAGAAGGTAACTTATCTATTCATTGGAAATCCATGCATACTTTTAGAACAAAGAAATAAGGTCAAAAACTAAGTCATGCGCCGCGGCATGTGGCACATAGCCACGAGTAGCTCTTCTTTGTGTCATGCGCCGCGACGTAAGCATGTTGTGCACTGTGGTGCACATGACAAATTTTGCAACTATCATATGATAGTTGGCAGGATGAACTTTCAACATGTGTTGTTTTCACATGCGATGTCCGATCGGAGTGATTCAAGTACCCACACAAAGCTTATTCCATAAGATAACTAATGAGATAGTTTTGGATATGATCTAATAGTCCAATCAAAAATTGGACACCTAATGTGCAAAAAAGTTACATTTTCTAAAAATTTAGTGCACCTAAGTGCTAAAATCAATCATATTGTCTCATTAGACCATTCTAGTCCTTGAACAAAGTCCAAAAGAAACTATTACACCTACACCTGATTGACCCTATTTTATATCAAATATACACACGCATTAAGATTTGGCCATTCAACAACCCATAGTCTACAAACATGAACTTTTCACAACTTATCACAAAAAATATTCCTCTGGCCATTTTCACTACAATATTACAACAAATTCACTTCATATTCACCACTGACATAGTTACATATGTTCACAACTAAATCTTAACCCCAAGTGCTCATTTCACCACATATTCACATATAAGGGATGAGCTTACAAATCACTACATATCTCATCAAATCAAACCTCAAAACATGCATGCAAATCTTATGTTAACTTATATACACAATATTCATACTAAATTTGAGTTCATTACACAAACTTGACAATTTCCATGGTAATAGCACAACTATGCCAGTTGTAACTCTTTTCCCTTATCTAGCTCACTACTTTGACCTTTAAAAATGTAACCACAGGGGTGGAGATAATAGTCTTAATAATAAAATAACTCTCTACTACTGACTATCACATGTAACCATAAGCAAGTGTTATATATAACATTTAAACAAACACATGCCATGAATTTCACTTTAAATCACATCAATATATATCATTTCATCATTTTCAAAATCATTTCACCACTTTCAAAACTATATTCACCACAATTCACCACTTATATAGCATATAGCATAATTACTATACCATCCGAACCTCCAAATCACCTTAACTGAAAATCATAGGCTCGTCTTAGACCAACACACATAGTCATCATCCCTGAGCATACCTTCAATGGTAGAATCACCTAACCAAAGGTATTCTAACCTACTTCCAGACTATGGTTTCCCTTATCACATACCATAAGGTGTCATTGACTCCAACACTGCATCACATCAATACTAAAGAGTCTAAATCTCCAACGCTGCACCACATTGATATTAAAGAGATAATTTTCAACACCGTACCTTAAAGGTACTAAGGAGATACAATTCTCTAACACCGTATCTCATAGGTACTATAGAGAATATGCCATATGGCCTTTTGCTACTTCTCCCTAAGGGTGAACTCCCACCCCTAAGATCATGCTTTCATACAAATCAAAATTTCATATGTATAAATCATCCTAAGTCTTCAATCTGAGAATTGAAGAATGATAATTTTCAAGTGAATTTTTGATTAATGACATTTTTAGGAGCCAAATGTAGCTAATGGATCATTAGACAGCCTTAGAAGAGGGCTAGATTAGAGATAAGTATGCTGTGGCATGGAGAGAGACCTAAAATGAGTTTGGGATTCTTTATACCATGCACCATAGGGGACGCACCAATGTGCCGCTACACATGCACAAAAATTTGCACTTATCAATCATGAAACAGATTGAAAATTAAAAGAAGGAAGGAAAGAAAATAAGCGCGCGAGGATAGAAGGGTTGGGGTTGCTAAGGCTTAATTCTATCATCTTATTAGAGGTACTTTGAGCTTGCTACATCTCGGGTAAGCTTCCCTCACATCTCCCTCTCCCTTTTATGCGAATCTTGATGCTTTTTAGGTATGGTTGAGGCTTGGATTCAATTTTTCTTGGGTAATTGTAACATCTCAGATTTTTAATTCTTACATTAATATTGATTAAGGATTTAATTAGTGATTTAATGAGAAATTAGGATTTTGGATAGTGAAATATTATTTTGACTCTTTAGGATATTATATGAATAGATATGAGTAGAAGAACGGCATTTGGAAGTGAAGCATGTGAGGATAGTGAGGATTTTCCTCATTATGCCACACGCTGTGGTTGAGGATGGATGGACTATGATGCATGGTGCATAAACTTGGTAAATAAGGATGTGTCTGGCTCGTGGAAAAATAGAAGACTAGTTAGGCATGGAGAAGAAGTAGACCTCTGCTAGGGGAAGCGAAATTGGGAGTAAAGGATAATATTTCCAACCTGTTGCTTATCGAGTAAGTCTTGTACTTCCTTAAACCTTTGATTCTCCTCTATTTTCTCTTAGTTTTAATTATTGAAAAATTGAATTCAAAGGTTTATGGAGTTAATTTCTTACCCTATAGTAATAGAAAGGTCCTTTGGTACTAAACTAGTACTTTATGACTGTTTGAGTCAGAACAATAAAGCTTTAAAGCTTTAGGCTTAATTTAACCTAGTTTAGAGAAGAGAGAGTAGTGAGAGAAACTTGAGTGCGAGAAGCTTAGTGCTTGTCATGAGTGGTGATTGGTCATAACACACGTGAATCAGTATGAACAAGGGAAATGGTACTGATTAGGTGCTTGATTGCTATAGTTGGCACTTTTTATCAATGATGGAATTGACTCTGGGTGCCTTAATTGTGTAGATTCTCATGTGTGACGAGTTGAGTAGCAAGAGGAAGTAGGTAAGGTTGAGGAAAATGTGGGTAACCCTTTCTTGAAAACAAAGGGTTGAGGTAACCATATAGTTTATTATAGTTATTACTATTATAACTATGTAGAAGTAATTGTATAATTGTGAAATTATGGTTTTGTTAGTTTCTATGCATAAAATTGCTTTGTAAACGATTTTAGCATGACATTGATTTGTAAAATGGAAATGCGACGATTGCTAGTTTAGATTGATCTGTATGAATATGTGTGTGTGTGTGTGTGCATGGTATAAATTGTGAAAAAGTAATATGTGTCAAATAATCATAGAGTGTAGAAGTTTACTCGGGGTATGTATGGATATGTGTGTGTAGAGAGGTGAAAGAACAAATCTATATGGTCGGTCTAGTACCATGGAACATCTAGTATAGCATTATATGGGCTAGCACTATAACATTTTGAATTTCTTAATCTCGAGATTAGTGGTTAATCGAGATAAAATGGTAATTAGTGTGGGATTAGAGATTCAGATGATTGCTTGATGTTTTGACTTGTTGATGTGTTGCATGAACATATATAGGTTATAGGAGTGTGTTTTGGGTTGAAGCAAGTGTGCATGGTGAGAAGAAATCTCACTGTGCCATGCATTGCAGCTTGTGCTGTATGCATCATCGGCGCTTGGACCAGAAATTGCCTTCATAAGTCATGAAATTTCAAAAAAATTTAGAAGAGTAAGGTTTGAGAAACACATGAAAGAAGAGAGGTGAAGGGCTGAGAAGCTAGAGCAAGGTATTTCAAGTCATTGGAAGGTGATTCGGATTGATAACTTGTCAGGTAAGTTACATATTACCTTTCATTCTACACAAATTTCTTTGAAATGAGTTATAAGAAAATCAGATTGGTGGAATTTGAGGGGTTTGATTCTTGGTCAATAGTAATAAAAAAGATTTTTAGAAGTTAAATTAGAGCTTTGCAACTAGTGTTAAGCTGAATGGTAGAGCTTTGAACCTATAGGCTTAATTTGACCTTATAGAGAGAGATTTAGGGCAAAAATTTGATTTTTGTGAACTAAGATCGATTGAGTTGATGTAAAGTAGTAATTGGGTAGTAATAGACCTAAAATGGATAAATGGAAAAGAGTTTACGGATGAATAAAGCCCTAAGTAGTAAAAAATGAGTTTTTGGTCAAAATGGACTAAATGACTAAAACGTGCCAAATGTGTTCAGATTGGCATATTGGATGTATGAGTAGAGAAAAGAAGCTTAAGATAAGCTGTTGTGATAGTTGAAATCCACGGGTAACCTTCAAGTGACAAAAGGGTTGAGATAACCAAATAACTTACTTTGTTTGACTTGTTTTGTGTTGTAACTGTATGTCAGTAAGCTATATAGTACATAAATGATTTTGAACTGAGTATGTTATAACATTGTGTGATTGCTGTGTGAAATAGCTTTTAGTTGAATTAAAGCATTGAAATGGGTGTTTTCAAATGATATGTAAATTATATATGCCATGTATGAGAAAATGAGTAAAATGATAAATAGGAACCTTTAAATGGTTAAGAAAGTATGATCATAGGGGTAGGAGTTCACTCCAGTGGAAGGGATGATTAAGACCATATGGCAAGGTTTTCTTAGTACCTAATAGGGTGGCGATATTGGAAATAATTCTCCTTAGTGCCTATTGAGGTACGGTGGTGGAGAAGATCTCCTTAGTGCCTATTAAGGTACAGTGTTAGAGATGAGAAACTCCTTAGTGTCTATGTAATACAGTGTTAGAGTCAACGACGCCCTAGTGTGTATTAGGGAAACCATAGTTTGTATGTGCATTAGGACATCTTTGGCCGGATGATTTCACCACATAGGTGAGCTCAAGGCTAATAAGAGTATACATTAGTTTAAGATGAGCCAATGATTTTGTGTCGAGGTGATTTGGAGATTTGGTTTGGTAGTGATCATGCTAGCATGCTATATGATGCTGTGATATGCTATGAAATGCTATGGAATCCTTTGTGAATGATGAAAAGTTAAGAATGGAATGATATATGTGAAAAAGAAATGAAATGATATATGTAACAAATGCTATTTTAATGAGGTTTTAATATATATTATGTTTTACTTCCATGTTACATGTGATAGTCAATAGGAGTAAGTTATTCTGTTATTGAGATTTTTATCTCACCCCTGTGGTTATATGTTTTCAAGACTAAAAGTGATTGGGCAAGGGAAGAAAGTCTAGACCAGCTTGAGTTGTGAAGCCATGTACTCTGAGTTTGTATAATGAACTGAATGAGAATTATGGATATATGTGTAAATGAGTTGGCATAGGGTTAAATGCATGATTTGAATCGAAGTCTTGTGAAATCTAGCCTGATTATGTGATATGTGTTGAATTGAACCAAAGGGCTATGATTTGTGTATTTGTGTTGAAATAGTTGTTTTGTTTGGTGAATCTTAAGCCCAAGTGACAAATTATGATAAAATGAGTAATTTAGGGCTAAGATTGTATCGTGAACATGAATGTATATGAATATGATTAGAAATGGCCAAGTGGGTCAAGTTATGCTAAGAAATGGCATTTTGTGCAAAATTGTGAAATGTAGAAATTGGCATTTTGTTGTTAACATAACAATAAAAAATCAGACAGGCGTACCACGGCGTATGGTGTCACATGCTACAACGCATAACACAGAACAGGTTGAGTGTGTGGCTTAATGCCATATGCCACGGTGCACATATTGCACGCCGTGATGTATGAACCAATTGCCACTTGATTTTTGTGATAAAAATGCATGTAATTGAGATAGGAATGCTGGTGGGTTGTGTCCACCACGTATTAGAGAATGTATGATTTGCTTCCACTGTATTTTTCTCTAATGAATTATGTTTTTTGTGAAATAAGTCTTAAGCCTAAGCTTTTAAAATGAAATCATCCTTGTTTTGGTGAAGTGGCTCATCCTCTTGTAAAACTTGCATAAATGTCTATTGATTTTACATAGTGGGAACACGTGACCTCATTCAAGAGTTGCAGAACTCCACATGATGTACATGATCATAAATGTGATATACATGTGTGACATAAATGGGTAGGAGTTCACCCTATGATCTGGGAGAGTAATTTAAGTTCATTTAGCATGAACAATATCTAGGTAGCACTTAAAGTTGTTTATCTATGGCATCAACTCTGATGAGGTTTAGGTGTGGTTCTAGCTTAACCGATGATACTCACTCTAGGAGTAGGTATGTGTACTAGCAATTATATGCCATTCTGTTGATAAATCACATTTATTACATACTTTTCCTTATCCTTTATTATTATTGACCAAAATCAGGTTTATTTACCCAAATTACACACTAATTACACTGATTGTGAAAAATTGCTTAAGTGTAAGATTTGCGCATTTGGGGCATTTTGATCATAAAATTAGACTTTGAAAAAAAATTTTAAGATGCATTTTTAGTATAGAAGAACAATGGTGTAATTATATTTCTCAATTCATTCTAAATTGAGAGTGATTAATTTCACAAGTTGACTATTTTAGAAAATCAAAGTTTTAGTTGACTTGTTTTCCTGCACTTATGACAGGTCATTACTGTACATATGTAGCTTACAATTTTAGGCTCTAGTCATGCCTCAAAGCCTCTTTTGTGATTTCATAATTGGTTTTTATTATTTAATTATTTTTACCACATATTTGAAAATTAATTTTTATTGACAAATGCAATTATTATCCATATGCTTTGAACTTTGATATTGTGTGTCACATTTATGGTGTAAGGATGTATCCTGGGATTTGGCAAATAGGGACCATTGAATTGAAATAAGATGAGTCAAAGACAAAACATCTGAGTTTTGGGGTGAAAGTACAATCTTACATGGTCTCGCATATATTATTCCATATTTTGATTCCACTCACTCTCTCTCTTAATTTCCTATTGTCTTTAGCTTTGTTTAACAAAATTTTCAGATCATTTCACTATGAATTTTCATCTATATTACCATGGTAAAGATTAAAATTACTAGATTATTTTTCACCCATTCACTTAACACTTGAATTAGGCCAATTCACCCTAGACTTGAATCAAACTGCCGTAATTTTATATTCAGCATTCATTCTTCCATTCATCTTTATTTTCGCAGCTACCCTCCTCTATGTTCTCTCATTGTTCTCCATGTTCTTTATCCCATCTCACCTTTTCTCTACCATAACTTATAATCCAAGAATTAAACCTTAATCTAACTTCACCATTCTTCTTCTCTCACATCACTCTTTAAACCCTATTACCTTGTTTCTTCGTTTGGTTTCAAATCTTCAATGTGTTCATCGACCTCAATTCAGCCATGATGAAGAGTTGTGCTCAAAATGGATCTCACGATGATTAAAGGCTAAATTTACAAGGAGTAGTTCTAGAAGGGAAGGATGCTAGAGGAGTCTTGAAGTGTCTCAAGGAAGGTGAAGGGTCATAGCCATTCTTTATTAAACCTAGATTGATGTAATCTTGTTCTTAAAATTAGGAACATTATTATATCTTGGTTTTATTGACCAAAATTGGTATTTAACTTAATGGTTTATTGTTTTTCCACTTGATTCTTAATTGTGTAGTTTTTGGAAACACTGCACCACTTTTTGTTTTAGGCAACGGTTCTAAAAGTGTTGCCTAATATGGTCATAAGCAACAATTTTATATGTTGCTATTGATCCTTTACTTTAAGCAACACATTTTTAGCAACATTTGAAAAATGTTCCTTAAAGTAGAATGGGCAAAGGTTTTTAAGTATTGAAATAAAATTTTTGAATAGGCAACATAAAAAATATTGCCTATGAAAGTTCTTTAATGGAAACATTTCAAAATTGTTCCCCATTCTATTAGGCAATAAAAATATAAATGTTGCCTATGGATCTTCTTTCTGGCAACATTTAAAAACTATTGCTTGTTATTTTTCAATACATAAAATTTTATTTTTGACTTATTTGTATAATTTTTATATACACTTTTATTTATTTATTCTCTTAATTTTTCAATTTATTATTTTGATAAATTAAAAAAATAATTTAACAAATATATATATATATATATATATATATAAAGCATTTTGCATTATAATATCAATAAGTCAACTTAGAAGAGTGGTTAAAGTCACTCCTTTCTTTCAAGAGGTTCATGGTTTAAATCTTAGGTAGGGAAGAAAATACTAATGTTTGGCTTTTTAACTATTTTGCAACAATTTTTAAATGTTGCATATTTTATGTAATAAGCAACATTTCAAAACTATTGAAACAAGTCTTTCAAAAACTGTTGCTTATTCTCATAATTTTAGGCAATAGTTTTTCAAATGGTGTGGCCAAAGATAAGAAAACTGTTACCTAAAGCAATAGGCAATACTTAAGTTGGGAACACTTGAAAATTGTTGCCTATACCTTTAGGCAACATTTTTCAAGCCTATAGCAACATTTTTGAACTGTTCCAAGATAACCAAAATGTTGCAATAAAATTTTCTCCAACACATTGTAATTCATATAAATATATATTTTATGTGTGTTGAATGTGTCTTACATTGGCTATGCATATATATGTTTGATTGGTATTTGATAAATTGTCTTGTGTGCAAAATTGTGCATTAGACATGCATTAAGCCGAGCTACACCTAAGGGAACCTAAGGGAGAATTTTGATTATTTTGCATCCAGCTAAGGAATTGATTAGGGACTTGTGCAAAATTGTGCAAGAACTTGGTTAATTAAATTGGTTAGGAAGGCACACTTATACAAAATTGTGTAAGGGGCTTAATTCGATCAAGAGACTGGAAATTAACCTAAGCCTAATTAAAAAGAATAGATAAGGAATCTAGCATCCCATAACTTCTAGGACTCCACTTTAGAAAGGTTTAAACAGTTACATTCCCCTTTCATTAGTTAATTAGGTTTTTAATTAAATCTATCCATTTAGTTTAATTAATCAAAATGAATTAACTCTTAGTTAGTTTTGTTCACTAGTTAGCTTTAATTAACCTTAGTTAGCTTCTTTAGTGAAGAATGACCTAGGTTGCCACTAGTACTATATGAGTGTTAACTTACCTGTTTTGGAGTGTAAGCGACTCATTGCTCCACCTGTAGGCAAGGGAGTCTATAGTCTAAGTTTAGGGAGCAGTGACCTTTGGCTAAGTTACCCTTTAAATATTGGAAAGCTTAGGGCGAGTTAGGATATCTAGACTCATCCTTTTTCCTTAATAGCCCAGGACTTAATCAGAAAGAATAAGAAAGTTATAAGGTAGTAGATGATCATGCATGTATATTCACGTGAATATGTGGCATTATATGGAAATATATGGTATTATATGTGATTTTGTGGTTTAAGGTGTGGGACTATTATGCTTATCCAACCTTAAATACTGTTTGAGTATATGTTAAAAGTTAGGAATTCTTTAGTTACTAAGATGTTTATCTCACTCCTTATTGCTAATGTTTTTTCCAGGTGACACTTTATAGGTGTAAAAGAAAAAGGAATCAGAGGCACACAATTAGTAGTTACTTATAATGCCTTAATGTATATATGGAGAGGATTTATATTGTGTATATTTATATATTACCAACTAGGATTGTCAGTGTATATTAATTGTGAGTATATGTTTTCAATGGATAAAATTGGCTAACTCTTTGGGTACAAATCCATGAGGGCCATGGTTAGTTTATTGGGTTAAAAGATAAATTTATGATTATGTTTATTGAATGAGAAGTGTGATGGGATTATATTAATGTGGGATAAGGGGTGAGTATTAGTAAGTTAAATAGTAAGTAGGAGCTTACACAAACTCTTACGTCAAGATCACCCACCTAAACAATTGAGGCTTTGAATCTATCCTTTTAAACAAATATCTCATAGCAACAAGGTTAGTATACACAAGAACTTTAGAGTTAAGAAGATGTGATCTAAACTTATCAAGTGCAAACACAATGGCAAACAACTTGTTCTTAGTTATAGTGTAATGAATTTGAGCTAATTCAAGAGTTTTGGATGCATATGCAATGACATATGAAGATTTCCCATCCCTTTACCCGAGCATAGCACTCACAACTAAATTAGATACATCACATGATAGCTTAAAGTCAAGTGACCAATTAGGAGATCTTAAAATTAGAGGAGCTATAAGCATGCCCTTTAAAGAATCGAAACTTTTCTTGCATGCATCATCAAACTCAATGCAACATCTTTTTGAAGCAACTTAGTCAAGCAATGCTATTTCACTAAATCCTTTGTTGAACCTCCTATAAAAAATCATCATATCTCAAAAAGGACCTCAAATCTTTCACACAAGTAAGGTATATGATGTGAAATAGGAAAGAGAAAAGGGGAAGAGTGAGAAGAGAGAAGGGAAGAGAAAGAGAAAACTATATAACTCTTATTCAAATGCTAAAACTAAATACAATTGAAAAACCCTAAGGCTATTTATCAAGCCCTAGAAATAATAAAATAATAAAAAATCTAAATCTAAATCAAATTATAATTTAAACGATGATGATAAAGTATCTAGCTAGTATAGATATCTTATTTTATTTGATATAATATTTAAAGATAAAATAAATCTGAGATACTAAAGAAGTAATATCAATCCCTAGATATTAAATCAAATCTTAATAAATCCTAAATAATATTAAATCAAATATAATTTCTATCATTCCCCTTAGTTGAAAGAACTCTCCACTGGAGAGGTAAATTGTTAGTAGTTGTCAAACAAAATGGAGTCAATAGTGCAGAACTCCTCTACAGTGATCCATATGATGTCTAAATTAGAAATGAGGTATCGTTGGATAGGACCTACTTGAGTTTCAATCATCTATTCATCAATTACAAAATCAATGGTGTTGGTAGATTGTGTAACAATGGGCAATGATGGAATTGGGGCATGGTAAGGTTATGTACCTATAGAGTCATCAGAGAGCAAGGGGGTAGCTTAAAAAAAACCCAGAAAGGAACAAGATCCTTAACATTAAATACTAAACTGATGGACATATTTGGAGGTAAATATAACAAATAAGTATTAGGCCCAATTTTTAGTAACACAAAAAGGGCCAAAAGCATGAGCATGTAACTTCTTGAGCAAATTTCTCAGGAACCGCTCTGGACCTATGCAAGCCATAATGAAGTCTCTAATGTCAAATTCTTTAGAACGGTGGTATGCATTGGCAGCTAATTTATGTGCATCATTACTCATTGCTAACTTATGCCTAATCTCAGTATGAAGGTTATGAAGGCAATAGGTAGAAGCTTCAACTAATTCAGATGTACGGGTTGTAAGAGGTATAAGTAAGAGGTCAATAAGATGTTTAGGGTTATACACTTGAACAATTTGAAATGGACTCTTACCATTAGATCGATTGATCAAATTATTATACGCAAACTCTGTGACTAGACTAATACCTAATCCTAATTTCCTAGTTTATCACTGACTAGACTCTTAAGCAGGTCACTTAAACTACGATTATTGACTTTAGCTTGACTATTAGGTTGAGGATAGAAGGTGGAGGAGAACTTTAATTAGGTTCTAAAGAGCTTCTGAAGGGTTTCTAAAAACAACTAACAAATTTGACACCCTTATCCGAAACAATACAAGTAAGTAACCCATGAAGACGAACAATCTTCCAAAAAATAGCTTAGTGAGATGGGAGGTATTCATGGTCTTTTTGCATGGTACAAAATGAGCCATTTTTGAGAATCAGTCAAAGACTACTAGAATTGAATCATGCCCTCATACTGTTTAGGTAAACCTAATATAAAGTTTATACTGATATCCTTCTAGGGTGCCTCAGGAATTGGTAAGGACATATACCACCTTGTATTTCTTTTTTTGCCTTAGTAGTAAGGTACATGCAACATTGAGCTAGGATCCTAGTAACATCTCACTTAAGGGAGGGCTAGTAAAACCTATCTTTTACTAAGGTTATGATTTTTTGGATATCAAAATGTCTATCTAACTTGCCAATATGTAATTCCCAGATGAGAAAATCACACATCAAAGTGTAAGGGATGCACAGTCTAGAGCCTCAAAATAGGTACCCATTGAGGACCAAGAAGTTTGCCTGTTCACAATGATGGCCATTGTTAACTTCTCGATATATGAGTCCAAAGTCAATACAAGAGGTATAATCATCCTTCAGTCTCTCAAATCCTATAGCACTGATGGTTAATGTATTTAGAAGGTGGAATCTCCTGCTCAAGGCATTAGCTACCTTGTTCTTAACTCCAGCTTGATGCTTTACAATGAAAGTGAATTTTTGCATAAATTCATCCCACTTAGCATGTTTAGCATTCAAGCACCTTTGAGAGCTTAAGAATTTAAGTGCTTGGTGGTCTGAATATAAAACAAATTGTTGAGGTAGGAGATAGTGCTTCTAATGCTCAAGTGAATAGATAATGGCATAGAATTCCTTGTCATACATTGAGTACCTTTGCCTTGTCTCATTGACTTTTTCACTAAAGAATGCTACTGGGTGGCCTTCCTAGCTAAGGATGCCTCAAATTCCTACACTTGAGGCATCACATGCAACCTCAAAGCACTTGTGAAGAATAGTAGTGCGAGAATGGGAGTACCTGACAACTTTTCTTTGATGGTTTGGAAAGCCTTAGATACTGTGGGAGTCTGATGCACACAATTATGTAATGAATTCTGTAAGTGTACAGGTCATAAAAATAGTATGTGATAAATTAAGGTCAATCCCACAGAGAATCAATTTAATTGGTAATTAGGCAATAAGTTCTCCATTTTCATTTAAGTCAATAAAAACAAAATTTGGATTTGATATTTCAAAATAAGAAATTGAATATATATGAATGCACAAAAATTAAAGTTTCAACAACTACAATAGTCAAAGGCAACCTAGGGTGGCTAATCACTTCTTCAATTCATAGAGCATGTAATTACCCAAATAAATTCACTTAATACTAATTTGTTAATCTAGAGTATTAATAGGAATAATTATCTTCTGATTAATTACACTCCTCTCTTAAATTAATATAATATTCCTAACGTAATTACCCGAAAGGAAAAAATGCATAAATTCACTCTAATGTAATTATATGGGTCTAATAAGTATATTCCTATCCTATTAGCAAATTAGAATAAATTCTAATCTCACATTACTCAATTTAATGGTCAAATTCAGATTTTTCTCTTCCAAGGCAAAACCTAAACCCTAAAATTCACACTCAATAGTGATCAAGCATTAAGTAGATAATAAGCACAAGATTAAGTAAACAAAACTAATATTAAGCTCATATAAATGGTTTAAAACATGCTTTAATCTAAGAATCAGTTCATAGCTACCTTAGATTAAGAGAAAATCAGCCACATATGGCTTCCATGAT
Source organism: Prosopis cineraria (assembly GCF_029017545.1). Classification (NCBI taxonomy): domain Eukaryota; kingdom Viridiplantae; phylum Streptophyta; class Magnoliopsida; order Fabales; family Fabaceae; genus Prosopis; species Prosopis cineraria. Next base: position 2,253,645 of record NW_026555340.1, on the reverse strand, counting down.
GGCAAAATTAGTAATATATATGGAAAAATAAAGAGAAGAAGGAGAAGGAAAGCTTAATTGGATCAATCTTGAGTGAAACCTTTGATTTTCCATTAAACCCAAGCTTCTCCAACCCTTCTTTGGCTCCTTTTACTCTTTCTAGATGTTCTGCAATTGTTGGAGGTGAATAATGCCTAAAAATATGATGCCTAAGCCTTGAAATTACTGAGAGGCAAAACTATGTGTTTTACTAAAATCGCGCATCGCTGTAGCGAAATGCATTTTTGCTGCAATGAACATGACACTACAACATTCTTGGTCTATGGCAATAGAAAAAAAGCATTGCCATAAGGTGAAAAATTGTTGCCTATACTTATAGGCAACAATTTGGCAATAGTTCCTTGGCGTGGAGTATGCTCACATTACTTATAATCTAAGACAACGGTTTTTACAATCTATGGCAACGAATCAAAAAACAATTGCTTATTATTAGACTATAGGCAACTAGTTTGAGCTTGAGTAGATAGGCAATGATTTTTGCCTGTTGCCATGTTATTCCAATAATCCTTACCTGTTGCTTATAAATATATTAGTATTAGTTTTAGCCTGTTGCCTATTCCCTTTAACAATAGTTTAATGCCGTGGACTAAAGTTTGGTAATAGGCAACAGTTTATTGCATGATGCCATGCTATTTATATAATCATCACCTATTAGTGTGATTAGTTCTGCAGCAATTTTGGCCCATTATCTATTCCTTTATGACAAGGGCTTCTTTTCATTATTATTGTTGCCTAATGTACTTATTACATTTGCACTATGATTTCAATTATCCAATAAATACCATTATATATATCTCAATCTATGAAATGACAATAATAAACAGCAAACAAACATTAAATTTAATTAATAAATTCTTACAAATTTATAGTATTCAACATAAAATAAACTCGCAAAATATAATCTTTTACTAGCAAAAAAGTATAATAACTCAAAACAAATTCAATCCTAAATACATATATGACCACAAAAAGTTATATTTAGTCTATGAGGTATTCTAATAACTTTATCCACCTTAAAGCATCCTCTCACATTTGTGCATTTACTTATATCTCTTCACTATTGCCACAAAGCTCTTTTCAACTATACTTGAGACCTTTTTTCACATGCAAGTAGTGTTTGCCTGCCACATATCTTTTGCATACCAAGAAAAGTAGAATTAGACAACCCACCAATAGTTTCATCAAAACTCCAGAGGTTGAATTAGATGACCCTATGCTTAACATGATGAGAAATTACAAGTATATGCAAAAGTTTTGTCACTTGTGTTGGTTTCAAGTTTCGACCCACTTTACATACAAACCATAAATGTCTAAACAAAGCAAGAGTCATAAATGTGAAAAAGAATTCATGCATATCATGCTAGCCAGGATCAACAACATAAATATATATCACTATCCTAAATGATATCAAAGATTTTCTTGATGTGTCCATCATTATAATACTAAAAATATTAGAACCTAAATTGCATCTAGAATATGAATGATAGATATTAACAAGAAACATTAATATCCAAATACAGTGGAAGTTTACTAATAATTCTTCCTAGTTATGGTCATGTCATTCACTCACTCAAGATGAAGATACATACTTATCCTGAATACAAAGCATGTGTTGATGTAGAAGAATTTATATTATGTTGTCCATTTTCATTTTCTGTACTGTTGGCATTACCTACAGAGGATGTTAGAAGAGCTTCTAATGCTTTCAAATTAACCCTTGCAAAGTGTTATCTTGTACTAAGGATTTGACAATATCAACTAGCCCAAACGGATGTTGTTTCACACTTGCAAGTTCTCCTTTTAATGAAGCCACTTCTTCAGCATGATCAAGCTTCAAAGAATTGATCTCTTCCTTTCGTTTCAAGGTAGTAGGCATGACACCTCTACTATAGCAACACACCATTCTTGATTTCCCCTTCCCAAGAATAGCTTCAAATGCTTTTTCACAGTTTTCACTGCCACTCTCAATTACACCTTGAAGTTGTGACTTGTCAAAATTAAGAAATAACATTATTTATATGGGTAAAGAAAATGTTCACAATTATATATGCATAATGGAAATTATAATTTTATTCATAACATATTTTGAGCTTACAATAACATTTTGAGTTTCTTTATCTAACTGCTTTCCTGTATGACTTTGACAAGTTTGAACAAACATTTCTACTTAAGAAGGGTACCTATTAATTTTTTCATGCTAAAAAAAGAATGGTACCAATTAGTTTAGTCAAACCAATATAATAACAATACTTATATAAAGCAATTAGAACAAATATCCATCAACAAGGAAAAATGTTTACCATGCTTTCCCAAATTAAAGCAAAGGTTTTTAGCCCCATACGATGCCTCTACTTTTGTTTAGCTCTTTCCAAAACAACATGCGATCATTGAGACATGCATCAATCTTTTTGTAATCTAAACCCAAGTCCCTTATTGTAGATTTTGTTTTATTAAAAGAGGTGAGAATATTCAAATCTAGAAAAGCCTCTTTTAATAATTCTAGACGTGCTGTAAATGATGCATTACTCTATCTATAAAGGCATTTTAACAAATAACTTCAGATGATAAATGACAAGGTAGTGAATTTCTTACAATCAGGATATAACTCTTGCTTCCCTTTATCAAGTAATTTATAGAACTTCTTTGCTTGTTCATTGAGGCTTTCACAAACATCACTTGCTTCAACTACATTTTTAAATGTCTCATACAGCAGACCATTTATGTCATCACATAAAACATCTTCATCACCAGTGTATCAACATCCATAACACCTATCCTTTCTCCATGAAAAACCCAATTTGTGTAACCTCATATGAAGCCTTTGCTTATTAAATGGTCAAACACTACATCTCTTTTTTTTCCACTTCCTATTGCAACATTTAGTGTAAGGGCATAAAATCTCATTTTCACCAAGATTTCCATCAGTGAATGCAAAATCTAGAAAGTACTCAACGCCTTTAATGATATCATCACCATACCAAGGTTTATCAACCCAATCATTCTCCAACATTATATAGTATTATGAAATTTAGAGTTATATAAGAAGTTAGAGTTAAAATCAATGCCTTTAAGAGGTATAATACATATTAACTACATCTATGTCCCTACTTAGACCTAAGCAAAATGCTAGCATCTTATATGCACAAGGCTTATCAACTTAATATATAATTTTTAAGAACAAGGTTGTTTAAATCTTCGGTTACCTAATGATCCCATTCATAGCTCAACTAAGACACACTCATTTGACTTTTCATACAAACTAATAGAAGTCAACAAAGGCAGCTATAAACTAAAGAAACATAGCTGGAAAAAGAAATGAAGGATTTAGTTTTTGGTACAAAAATAGATTAATTAGATAATATCTACAACTGTACTGATTTTTATTAATAGAAAGCCACATTAAAATTAAATGAATAATGATATTGAATATAATATTTATATAGTGGCATGGATCACAAAGGCATGAACAAAAGTATTTTAGGTAACGTGTCAAGAAAAAAGGCATAGTGAGCACTTAGGGGTAAGCATAAAAAATGATATGCGTATGGTAACTAGTGGTCCACATTATTGGTAAGTACAAAGGCTAACGATCTGGCACAAGCATTTTTTTAAAAGATATATTTATCTTAATTTTGAACAATTTTTTATATTTATAAAATTGAATACATATGAAAATAAATGATACATAAAATAAAATGATATGTTTTGAATTGAGTTGCCAAATCCAACATGGTTGATTTACTAATGAAAATAAGAAGATTTTATCTATTTTACACTCATTATTCATTGTCAAAAGCTAGTAACCCAACCTACTATATCTCTCAATAATTTAATACATGCAGATGCTAAAGAATACTTATGAGGTGTCACAATATGGAGCCAAGACAAATTACAAGAATAATATTCTAATGGCATGCCTTTTTTTTTAAGGAAAAAGTTACCAAAATGCACTATAGATTTAACCAAAATGATAACATTGGAACTTGTGTTTTGCAAGAGATGACTGATCATATATATAAGAGGAAAGGAAGAAAATGTAAGCCCAAATACTTGTTGACAATACACAGATTGAGGAATTTCTATATATATGCCAGCAAGTCATCATTGGCTCACACTCACTCTCCTTCTCTTCTATCTACATTAGTAATTTTTAACTGATATATAAGAACAAGGTAATCTAATTTAAGTCCTTAATGTGAGACAAATGTGCATTGAAACTATTGGTTGAAATCTAATATTCACATTTTTATATAGACCAAGAAAATCATTAATCTAAATAATCTATATTTTTGTAAATTATTGATTGAAACCCTTCCATTTCATAGAACTAGCCTCCTTTGTTAGCCATAATCACTTCATGCATTTTCTTTTCATAACAAGACGTTCAATCCTCAACTTTTAAGGGATTATAAATAACCTATTCTTATGTATAAAGCTTCTAATTCATCATAGCTACATCCAAATGCCTCACCCATTTCAATATAACATTAGAATTTTTCTCTTGTTCAGAGTTTTAAGTAAATGGCACTCATATTATTACTGAGAGAAATAATAGGATGGGTTTAATATGGAAAATGGGGATTCAAACACTAGTGGTAATATAAAGAGAAACTAGAAGATTTTGAGCAAGGAAGCCAATGAAAATGAAAGCCTAAAGGATTATTCTTACCCTTTCCTCAAGATCACTGCAAGCAGAGGGGCAAGCGACCCACCACGAGAAGCAACAATATCCACCCAAGAGAGTAGTAGCAACCTACGACAATTGTGCAACTTCGATAATGAAAGAAGATAACACTAGAAGCAAGTCGATGGCAAGCCATGACAACTCTAGCAGCATCAACCTAAGCAAACGACGATAACCCCAAATGTGAGTCGATGGCAAAGAGTTGATCATGAATGTAATAGAGGTGAAGATTTGTTCAGAGACTTCGATTAGAGAGACTTCAATTTAGAGAGAGCAAGAGGGATTTCTCTTATTTGTGATTTAGGATTTCTTATTCTGCAGCACTTTCCATTCTATCAAAAATTAAAATAATTATATTTTTAATAAAAGTTAATTGATTTAATAGATAAAATTAATATAAGTTATAAAATTAATTTAAAAAGGTGCCAAGATGGAAAAAAAAACCCGCCAAGTAACTAGAAAAAATAATTGGGTATGGTTTTCTGATAGGGAGAGATAGGCAATAGGTATTTTTGTTCCCAATGCAAAATATAAAAAGCACAGGTAATTGTTTCTTCCCTATATAGAATATAAAAGGCCATAGGTGATAAACCGTTGCTTATTTGATAATAGGCAACACTTACCATGTGTTTTTAAGTGTTTGTTGCTTATAGTTCTAACCAAGTGCTATACTGAAAAACTGTTGCATATTCCAGGAATAGGCAACAGTTTTTTTGCCTGTTGCAACATTAACTGTTGCCAGACAAAAAATGTTGTAGTGTGAACTTTTTATTTTCTTTTTAAATTTAATTTTTTTGACTTAGACTTCAAAATTTTTTTCTTTAGGCCCCTAAGTTGGGCCTCCCTACATGCATAAAATTTAAAATTAATGCTAGAATTGGTCCATTAGCTTCTAAACATATTTTCAACGCCCATTTTCAAACACATTTATCCACTTAATCATATTTTTGCTAAAAAATTTCAAACAAATGACTTCCAATTACATTAAAAACACCAATAAATTTAATAAAATATTGAAAGTCGTCAAACCCCTATACTTGAATGTTTGTTTGTCCTCAAACAAAAAGAAAATAACTATACACAAAATGGCAAAAGAAAAATGTGAATATTTCAAGGTCAAATGCAATTCAAACTTCTAAGAACTCAATTTAATTAGAAATATTTCCTCCCTTCTAAAAAAATAGTAGCAAGGCACTTAATTAAGCAAAGATAAATTTCAATATATTTTTTCTCACCAGTCAAGTATATACACTCTACGCTCAAGGTGTCTAAGGATTGTGTTTCACTCAATTCCACCTATTGTAATCTATCTATCATAGGCCTGTTTTCTCATCTTAATCTCCACTAAATTATGCAATTACACACACAAATCAAAAGGACTTTTAAAAGGTTGTAATGTTTTAGGTAGGATAATGAAATAGAATTATTTAATGAGTCAAAATTATATACTAATTAGTGCTAAGCATATTAAATGAGGATCAAGAAAATTGAAGGATAAACTACAACTATTTACAAGGGATATCAATGAAGATCAATAATTTTTTTACTTGAATTTTTTTTTGTATTATTCATTATTTTTTTTTAAACTTTCAATATTCTTTTCTCTTCTTTCTTCATATTCTCTTCCTTTATTTCCTCTTTCTTTTTCTTTTGAACCACTTATGAAACCCCAACTAAATTCTAAGTCCTTCATTTTCTTTCATGGATGTAACACTTAGCACTAACTAAAGTAGCAAATATGAATAAAAATGGATGAAAAGTGGGAAAATCTTAACAAAAGAGCTTATGATGATTTGTTTTAATAATAAGGCTAAGGCTCAAATGGGTAAAACAACGGATTTAAATGAAAAGGGATGGTTATTTTGGCCAGACTAGCTAAGGAAATGAATGCCTTAATCATTTTTATGTATGCAAATGGCTATTACAAGTCTCAACAAAGATTCAAACAAGTTTTAGAGATGGAATCACAATAAGTGTACTCCTCTTAAAGGAAAATAAACATTTAGGCTCAAAATTCTCACAAGCTTGTTGGACAAACTATAGTCAATTATCCAAACTTAATTTTTGCCTATTAACTAAAGTTCTAGGAAGGTAGGACTAACTTCTAATTAAACATAATTTTTTTCAAGCTCAAAGCAATCTAACCTTAGCCACATTCACAATGAAAAACAAACAAATAAATGACTAAAACAAAATGTTTTATGAGATTTTCAAAATTTCAAATTTTTTTTATCATTTTAAACTATGTACAAATATGTACAATCAACTCCTAAAACAAAACAAACTCAAGGACAAGCAAAATAACAAATAATAAACAACTACGCCCTCCTTCACACTTAAATTAAACATTGTCCCCAATGTATAAAGATAGAAAACAACAAGGAGAGAAGGGACACTGAAACTCCCCTGACCAACAAACGTGGTGAGTTGACAGACAGAAACTTTGACAGAGGAATAAAAGTGACATATTCTCAAGAGAATAGGTAACTACTAATCACATCAAATAGACAAATAGATAAGTTGGAAATAAAAAAGTTAGTTATAGACCATTGAGTAAATAGTTATCAAATATCAGTACAAACCAAAATAGTAAATGAAATAGTCAAAAAAATAGCAAAATAACTAAACAGAACTAATAGCAAGAGAAATAAAGACACAAATAAAAACGACACAAATCAAGCAAAGCGAAAGCTTAATTCTATGGTGGGTTCAGCCTGAGAGGGATCCATGGATAGAATAGGAGAAGATGCCACAAATGAACCAAGCATGTTATGACCCAGTATGTGTAAATGCTGCATGATAAGGCTACACTTCCAATCTCTTGACGACATTCACCGATGACTCCAATTACTAATTAGCCCACACATTAAAAGGAGGAGAATGAATAGGGGTAAGCTAATTGACTTCTTCCCTATGTTCTACTAGAGACTCCTCTACCTGAGATGACTTGGCATGCATTTTGTGGTACTTGATAGGCTGATGGGGTTTGCTGTTGGTCCTCATAATTAGTAATGGGAACCTTAGTAGCAAGAAGTAACTCAATAATCAAATGAGGGATGGCAAGTGCTTTCTTAGTCTTGACATTGAAAAACAACTTCATAGAGTCATAGATAATAGTAGCTAGATTAATTGATTTTCTCTCCATAATGCAATAGATGAGGAAAGAGCGATCATTGTTCATTTTTTATGCATTCAATATAGACATGACATTGTGAGCCATAAAATGAAACCAAAATGTGCTCTACCTGGTGAGCGTACCCCTCAATAGCCCTCTTTTAACAAAAGCCAGCTGATTCAAAATATAAATGCTTGGCTATTGCATCCTAATCAGGTGTTTGTCTTATATTGGCGATAAAGACAATCAACAGTGGAAGGGAAGCCATAATAATTCTGAATAACCTCGACATTAATTATGACTTCCTTGTCACCCACCCAGTAAGTGTCATTGTGACAGTAAAATGCATTAGCATAAAATTCCCTAACTAGAATTTTTCATTTGTCAAATACACTATCCAGCCCTTCGCACCATAATTTGAAAGGCATCTTTGGAGCATAAAATTGCATAATAACATTTAGAAATAAATTCTTGGATCCCACAAGAGAAAGAAATCTGTCCTGACATGCATAATTCATGAATTTCTCATTGTTCAATGGTTGCTTTAACTTCTTAACAGCTTTCTGAGTAGAAGATGAAGGGGCAGTCTTGCATTTAACTATACTCTTGCGATCTATTTCTAAACATAAACAAAAGAGAAGCCACTATAAGTTACAGTACTTAAACATCACAACAGTAAGCCCATGCCAAAATTAAATAAGACAACTAAGTGAAAAAATAGAGCCATGTCAATATGGGAAAGTGGGCAATGCAAAATATGGCCAAAAGAAAAGGCCCACTCAAATCATGAGAACAATATCTCATCCATCAATAGACAACAAAGTAAGAACAACCCACTTTCAACATAAGCAAACAAAAAATCAAATTTTAAGACTTAATGCCAACAAGTGAGAAAGTCAAAAAATATTTAACTAAACCATTGTACGCTCAGTAATACAAGCACAATGATCCCCAACTTTAAGATTTTAACATATCAAATATGCTGAATGACGATTATCCAAAATGCCAAAACACAATCACAAAAGGAAAGTTTCCAATAATGGGAACAACAAATGACACTGTCTAGCAATGAAAGTCGCTTCACAAATAGAGCATATAGGCAAATCAACATATAAAAGTTTAGATATAAGATGCCACCAAGCTACAATAATTGCAGAGCAAGTTCATAGTGTAAATCAACTCTAAAAAAATTATAGCATTCAACCAACACATGTCATAGACCCACAATCAACACCCATTTCAACTCTCACATTCAATAGAAAACCTGCAAACCTCCTTATAAACCAATAAAATAAAAAAATTGCATGAAAACACACTTGAAGCGTGAAGGTGTAATGGCTAACCGTAAAGCACCAAATAAAAAAATAATAATACGAAGTTTTAAAGGAGAAATGGATGATTATAGCTAGTTAATTGTATGAGAAGCAGACTGTGGTGACAGAATGTGATGGCAGTAAAGCTCGATGGTGGTCTATAAAAGGGGAAAATGAAGCTGGACTAATAGAAGTGGAAAATAGAGCAAGCTAAAAAGGAGATAAGTGATGAGTAATAGGGGAGACTTTGTACATAAAGGTTTGACGATAGAGACGATGGCACTCGTGCGTGTGGTGGCTAAGGTGAGTGTATTGTCTGAGTAAATGAAGAAAGAATAGTAGGTGAGGTACACAATGAAGTTATGGCTGAAGGAGAAGATGAAGGCTAACTGGGGAGGAACTGTGACACATAATGAGTAAGAGAAGATGATGAATAGGGTCTTCGACTATCAGGTCTTTGACTGTGTTGAATGGACATAGGCAATAAGGGAATAATGGAAAACAAACATGGGTGGAAGAAAAGAGATGAGATGAAGAAGATGGTAGAGCATTGGTGGTAGACGACGAAAACAACGATGGCAGAGGGAAGCTGCACACAATGGAAGATAATGGTCAAAGACACTTTTGGGCAAGAAAGAATGAGAGGTCGGCCAAAAGATGAAGATGAGAGGTGAAAGGGAAAAAATAGGGTAAAAAGTTTAAGGGTAAAACTGTAAAAATAAAATAAATATTTTAATTTAATTTTATTTAAAAAATATAAAATGAGGTATGGTACTATGTGTTTTTTTAAGTAATATGCAAATTTTTTTAGTGCAACTAAGATAAAATAATATTTTAGTAAAAAATATTTTTTTAAAAGTTGTTTTTAAGTAAACAAATATTTACAAATGTATACTTATTAAAATAAAAAATTAAGATTTTTTTAAAACTCAACTAAAGATTTTGCTTTAACGAAGCCAAGTTTTTGCTCCAGTAAAGATGCTCTTTGCAAGTTAGTTGAGCATTTCATAAAAATAATCTTTCGCTTCAATAAAACAAAGTTGTCTCCCTAGGGAAGGTGCTCTCTGAAATTTTAATGAAAAGTCCACAAAGGCATCTACCACTAAGTAAAATGAGATTTGGCTATAGTGAAGGTGCTCTCTAGAATTTTTGATGAAAAGTCACAGAGGTATCTACCGCTAGAGCGAAATGAGATTTTGCTGTAGTGAAGGTGCTCTCTAGAATTTTTGACAAGAACACAAAGAGACTTTTGCTAGGGCAAAAATCCTTTTCATTGAGGTGAACAAAATAAAGAAGAAAAAACTCAAAATCTAAGGAAAAAATGTAAATGAAGCAAAACTCATAAAGAAAATAGCCTAAACACCTCCCAATCAACACAACCATCATATGAAACCTACTTCCACACCTCTTAACATTTAATTAACAACATTCAATCAAAAATTTATCAACACTAGATCTTTATCAAATTGCAAACACATATAAATATCATCAATTAAGCACAAGGATAGAATACGCTCCTAAAATATTATTGGCTCGTTCTTTTGATTCCAAGACTTGGCTTTGAGCTTCCAAATTCTTTAAGAACTCTACAATCCTACAAACACACGAAATAAAAGAACAAACAAGATAAAGAAAACAAACAAATAAAAACGCAAGTAAAGATAACGTAAACTTGGGTTGCCTCCCAGAAAGCGCTTGGTTTATAGTACTTAGCTAGACTCTCTCAGATCATTAAGGTAGATCAACCAATTGGACAACAGACTTTAATCGTTCTATGTCACCTCCCCAATAATGCTTGAGTCTTTGTCTATTAACTTAAAAAGATCTACCCATTCTTTCATCAAGAAACCTCAATTGCTCCTTGTGATTCTATAAAAAAGCACTTTAAAAGGACCAGACCATCGAGATTTCAGCTTTTTAGGGAACAACTTTAATCTTAAATTGAAAAGAAGTACCAATTATCCTAGCTCAAAAGTCTGATGCAAGTTTATTTGATCATGCCGTCTCTTAGTTATTTCCTTATAAAGTCTAGCACTTTTAAACCATGGAGTCTAAACTCTTCTAACTTATGCAATGCAATATCCTTGAAGTACTAGCTTGCTTGGGGTCCATATTCAATTGTTTAATTACCTACCAAGACTAATGCTCTAATCTAATATGTAAGTGGACATGCCTTCTTAAAAAACCAAATGGTATGGTGACATCCTGATTAGAGTTTAAAAGGCTGTGCGGTAAGCCCATAAGGCATCACTAAACTTGTTCGACCAATCTTTTCTAGTAGGACCTACTGTCTTCTCAAGTATTCCCTTGATCTCTCTGAGGTCAGCTCATAGAGACTATTGGGTTGTGGGTGATAAGCAAGGGACATCCGATGATGAACTCTATACTTTAATAAGAGAGCTTTAAATTGCTTGTTGTTGAAGTGAGTACCCTCATCAGTGATAATGGCTTAAGGAGTATCGAATCACTACAATAGATCTGACCATAGAATGATTGTTTTTCACAATAGAGGACAGTTTGATAATTGTCCTCTATTTCACCTCCTGTATTATTAAGATATATAGGATGGTTTATAAAACTATCTTATATTGGAGATAAAGAGAGGATGATTTCTAAATAATGGTCCTTTATAAAGTTCAGATTTTGACTAAAGCTGAATTAGATAGGCATTAGAGACGGTATTACTATAACCGTCCTCTAATGTCACGTTTTTTTGAAAGGGTAGCCTACTTTTCCAGTAACCCCTTTACAATACAAAAATATATATGCTTAATAATATTCCAGAACCCCAGAAGATCTACACTACTCAATTGAAAACTATAATGTTTACAATTTCAATTACATTAAAAATATTATATTTAAATTCAATGATATAAATCAATCAATTTGAACAAAAATACCAATTACTAAAATATATCTAAACTATATATTGACAACTAAACTAATATATTCCTAGACTAACTACATATTATTCACCTCATATTAGATGTGACCCATTTTTCATATGTATATTCACTCTAATCTTTGAGGACTTCATTAATCTAGGTATCATTAAACAAGGTGCAGCACAATCTAGATAGTACTACAACATACATAATAATGAAGTTAGTTGATGACAATTAATATTATTATAATATAAAAAATATATTACATAATTATAGATATCGTGAGGGGGATTGTAGCCTGCCCGTGAGTGAAGATGTCTTTAGCATACCTCATCATATAGTAGCCACAATCATGATTGTTGTCAATTTGTCGAGGCGCTACATGAAGAAAACCATAAACATATATGTTAGAGACATAAAAAAATGAAAAAATTGAGTAATTGGCAATAGTTTAAAGATGCTTGTATTACATTCCATTCAATGGCACCCTTGTATTCCTTGAACGATCTCTTGTTTGGAAGATTTGCATCGATGCGATAAAGCACAACAGCCCTAATATAAGGAAGACAAACATTTAGAAATGTATAATTTTAGAAAAAAAAATATTAGTTACTAAATATACTTGCCTATAAATAGCTCTATCATATCTGGTCGGTTAGTTGATCCCTACCATAAGGGCTGAATCTAAATAGTAACACCTTTGGAGCTTTAGGATTTGTGGGCTTAATCACAATAAGCATCCAATGTCCCTTAAGAAAATTAGATGATGTATGTTATAGTTAGAATTGAAAAAGATAATAAAATGCAATCAAGGCTTTAGAAAACCAAGTAACTCACCCATTAAGATAGGAATCAAAAACAACATTCCTTTAAAGCTGGTCTTTCCTTGAAGTACATGGTCAGTGTTTGAAATGCTATTGTAAATGCTTATCCTTCCGATGCCTTCAAAACTTGGGAACTTTATGGGGATTGACAAACATGAACCTTAATCCCAAGTTACTAGGAAGACAAAGGTATCATGTAAGTACCTGAATGAAGAAATTGATAGAAGTAAAATGAATAAAAATAACAGCTAGATATATGAGTACGAAGAGCAATAAGTACCTCATATAATGTTCACTGGGCTGTGGATGACCTCATTGTGTGTCAGGACAGTATTGATAATGTCAAAGTCAATGATCTCACTAACCTCTTTTCGATACATGTCATTATTGGCAATACAAACTGTGCCATCATGTTCTTGGTCAATCGGCGATACTTTGCCAACATGTTTGATTTGTCTTTATCAAAGGAGGAGCAAATCCATGGTGTTGGCTTGGAGCTTGATTGTTTCCCCCAATCTTTGATAGCTGACCTAATTGTCTAGAGGGGTCATTCCCCTTGGACTATGTACCAATTAACATCAATTATTAGAATTTGATTTGTATTGACTATAACTTGAATTTCAATTAAGATAATGCAAATTAATGGCATATTTATGGTAGAGTTTCTTCTACTCCTAACCAAATAAGATGCTTAGGCCATACAGTATAAGAGCCACCCGCGTTTGCTATAATTTTTAATCGTAGTTTTTTGTTTGAGCAGCTTGTAATTGGCATCATTAGGCTTGATATCAGCCCTTTAGTCCAACCCTCGAGCACAAGCTCATTGTGAACTTGTTGCCCTGGGATATTGTACATTTTTCTCATGGCAACTCTATGTCTACCTGAGCTATCAGCCAAGAATGTACACTTGGCCTTGCTCTGAACATAAAAAAAGTAAAAGTTGTTAAGGAAATACTAACTGTAAATTGCAATCAAGAAAGTAAACTAATTTAAATACCTCAGAAGGTGATAAGGAGAAGGTTGAAGCACAGTGTAACTATCTTTTTAAGTATGGGCAGGCTCAGAAGTTGACTTTCTTGGTTTATGGGTCTTCATTATTATCGCTATAAATTCTTCTTGTTGCGCTACTCGTGCGTTTAATGCCTCAAGCTCAGCATTGACATCTTTTTTGGAGCCTTCTTTTGCCCACAATTTATTTTTCTGGTGACACCCATGCTGACATCCCTAACACGATCGAGGTGATTCTTATTACCCAATACCTTCTCCAAGATATCTCCATTTTCTGGAAGCTCACCTCTAGAGATTTCCTCTGAGATGGCACTCTGTAAAAGATTTATATTCAGCAAGTTCGGAACATGTGGAGAAGTGATGTGCCTTTTTTGTCCTAGCTGAGCTAGAATAAAAACCTAGCACATGACATGAAACTCTCTCCCAGCCTAGCAAGTTTGTAAAGCTCGTATTAGTCCACCTACCTTCTACTTTCA